>NC_090647.1:45737783-46037783 GCF_040937935.1 Hyperolius riggenbachi
TGGATAAACTGCTTCCATTCACACATTTTTGATGCCAGGAACCTGAAAGCTCACACACTTGGCCATTAAGTGACTGTGTGTCAAGGTTACAAAAAGTGGGCGAAGCAAATTTCACTGGGAAAATATAAACTGCAGCCATTCTTACACTGGTAATGGCAGGGTTCTCAAACTTTGCACATGTGGTCACTGGGTGACTGGGATTAATATTCAGGAAAGTGGGTGGAACTTACAACAGCCAATCAAAATTCACCTATTGATTTTTAAAGGGAATATTTAAGCTGCTACCATTCTCTTATATGGTTAATAGCAGATGCCTCAAACCTGGTACAGTTGCTCACTGGATGACTAGGGTTCAAATTCAGAAAGGGTGGCGGAGCCACAAACAGCCAGATTTGTTTATTTTTCAATGGGAATATACAAAGTATTGATACCAAGGACCCCGAAGCTGATAAACTTGATAATTGAGTGACTGTATGTCAAGGTTAGAAAAAGTGGGTGGTGCCAACAACTACATTTTTTACATGGCAGGGTTCCCAAACTTTACACAATTGGCCACTGGGTGACTGGGATGAATATTCAGAAAGTAGGTGGAGCCTACAACAGCCAATCAAAATTCACCCAAATTCAACTACCTTGCTACCATTCTTACACTTTTAATGACAGAGGCCTCAAACCTGATACAGTCAGTCATTGGGTGACTGGGGTCCAAATTCACTAAAGGGGTGGAGACACAAACAGCCAATCAGATGTGTTAGATTGATTTCAGCCATTCTGTTATTGGCAGACTTCTCAAACTTGACACAGTTGGTCACTGGGTGACTGGGACTAATATTCAGGAAAGTGGGTGGAGCCTACAGCAGCCAATCAAAATTCACCTGTTTATTTTCAAGGGGAATATGTACATTGCTGCCATTCATGCACTCTTAATGGCAGAGGCCTTAAATTTGGTACAGTCAGCCACTGGTAGACTGGGGCTTAAATTCTGAAGGGGGTGGGCCAAAAACAGACAATCAGATTTGTTTAATTTTAATGGTAAAATGCAACTTATTGATGCCAAAGACCCCACAGCTCATAAACTTGGTCATTGAGTGACTGTATGTCAAAGTTAGAAATAGTGGGCGGAGCCAAAACAACTACGTTTTTACATAGGAAAATATAAACTGCAGCTATTCTTACACTGTTAATGGCAGGGTTCTCAAACTTGACACAGTTGGTCACTGGTTGACTAGGATTAATATTCGGAAAAGTAGGTGGAGCCTAAAAGAGCCAATCAAAATTCACCTATTGATTTTCAAGGGGAATATTGAAACTGCAGCCATTCTTACACTGTTAATGGCAGAGGCCTCGAAACCTGCTACAGTCGGTCGTCAAAGAGGAACTTCAGCCTAAACAAACATACTGTCATTAAGTTACATTACTCATGTTAATTAAAATAGATAGGTAATATAATCTCTTACCCACCCTGTTTTAAAAGAACAGGCAAATGTTTGATTTCATGAGGGCAGCCATCTTTTTGGTTGAAAGGAGGTGACAGGTAGCATGAGACACAGTTCCAACTGTCCTGTGTGCTGATCACCCCTCCCAGGTGCTAGGCAACTTGAATAACAACATAGGAAATCCCATCATGCTTTGCATAGCATCAGGGAAAAAAAGCCCAGGCAGTTTTATTTGATGGGTGGAGCTTAGCTAAAAATGCAGCTAAAAATGATGCTTTGGTAATAAAAACAAAGTTCTGATGCTGTGAAACTATTAAAGAAACACCAAGCCTTTTCAGTTCGGCTGAGTAGATTTTTAGTCCGGAGGTTCACTTTAAGTGTCTGGGGTTCAAATTCAGTAAAGGGGCGGAGCCAAAAACAGCCAGATTTCTTTGCTGGATAAACTGCTTCCATTAGCACAATTTTGATGCCAGGAACCCAAAAGCTCACAAACTTGGTCATTGAGTGACTGTGTGTCCAGGTTACAAAAAGTGGGTGGAGTTAAAAACAGATTTTTCTACGAAATTGTAAACTGCAGCCTTTCTTCACTGTTAATAACAGGGTTTTCAAACTTTGCACAGCTGGTTACTCGGTGACTGAGATTAATATTCAGGAAAGTGGGTGGAGCCTAAAAATGCCAATCAAATCCCATGTCGCTTTTCAAGGAGAATATTAAAATTGCTGCCATTTTTGCACTGTTAATGTCACAAGCCTTAAACCTGGTACAGTTGGTAATTGGGTCACTGGGGTTTAAATTCAGAAAAGGGGACAGAGCCACAAACAGTGAATCAGATTTGCTTCATTTGATAGGAAAATACAAATTATTGATGCCAAGGACCCCAAAGCTCACACACTTGGTCATTGAGTGACTGTGTGTCCAGGTTACAAAAAGTGGGCAGAGTCAAAAACAAATTTCACTGGGAAAATGTAAACTACAGCCATTCTTACACTGTTAATGGCAGGGTTCCCAAACTGCCCACATGGTCACTGGGTGAGATTAATATTCAGGGAAGTGGGTGGAGCCTATAATAGCCTATCAAAATTCACCTATTGATTTTCAAGGGGAATATTTAAATTGCTGCCATTTTTACACTGTTAATAGCAGATGCCGCAAACCTGCTACAGTTGGTCATTGGGTGACTGGAGTTCAAATACTGGAGAGGGGTGCGGCCACAAACAGCCAATCTGATTTGTTTAATTGCTATGGGAATATACAAACTATTGATGCCAAGGACCCCAAAGCTCACAAACTTGGGTATTGAGTGTTTGTGCGTTAGGGTTAGAAAAAGTGGGCGAAGCCAACACCAGTCAAATACATACACGGGCAACGCCGGGTCATCAGTGGGTGGAGACAAATACAAATTTCACTGGAAAATGTAAACTGCAGCCATTCTTACACTGTTAATGGCAGGGTTCTTAAACTTTGCACAGTTGGTCACTGGGTGACTGGGATTATTATGTAGAAAAGTGGGTGAAGCCTACAAAAGTGAATCAAACTTCACCTATTGCTTTTCAAGGGGAATATTTAATTACTACCATTTTTGCACTGTTAATGTTAACCTGGTACAGTTGGTCATTGGGTGACTGGGGTTCAAATTCAGAAAAGGGGGTGGAGCCACAAACAGTTAATCAGATTTTTTCATTTCAATGCAAATTATTGATACCAAAGACCGCAAAGCTCACACACTTGGTCATTGAGTGTTTGTGTGTTAGGGTTAGAAAAAGTGGGTGGAGCTGACACCAGCCAAATACATGGCTGGGCAACGCCCGGCAATCAGCTATGAATAATAATAATGAGTAAAAGTTAATCTTGGATCCACTTTAAGAAGGAGAATATTGTTTTATCTCAAACAAGTGGTTTCACTGGACATTTGCCATGTATCCTGTATAAATATGCCACACGTTACTTTATGTTTGTACAGGAAAGTCATGGGCAGCATGGTGTCGTAGTGATTAGCACTCTCGCCTTGTAGCGCTGGGTCCTCCATATGAATCCCAGCCAGGACACTATCTGCAAGGAGTTTGTTTGTTCGCCCCATTTATGTGTGGGTTTCCTCCAGGCACTCTGGTTTCCTCACACATCCCAAAAACATACAGACAAGTTAATTGGCTTCCCCCTAAATTGGCCCTACATTTCAACACATAGTCAGGACAAAGAACATTTATATTGCACTTTTCTCCTGGCGGACTCAAAGCACCAGAGCTGCAGCCACTAGGGCACGTTCTATAGGCAGTAGCAGTGTTAGGGAGACTTGCCCAAGGTCTCCTACTGAATAGGTGCTGGCTTACTGAGCAGGAAGAGCTAAGATTCCTGTGTCAGAGGCAGAGCCATTAACCAGCACACTATCCAGCCTCATACATTACAGGATATAGACATATGACTCTGATAGGGATTAGATTGTGAGCCGTTAAAGAGCAGTTAAAGAGAAACCGTGACCAAGAATTGAACTTCATCCCAATCAGTAGCTAATACCCGCTTTTACATGAGGAATCTTTTCCTTTTCACAAGCGGATCATCAGGGGGCGCTGTATGACTGATATTGTGGTGAAACCCCTCCCACAGGAAACTGTGAGGACCATGGTCCTGACAGTTTCCTGTCCGTGAACCTCATTGCATTGTGAGAAATAACGGATGTTTTACTGTTTACAGCTGGTTCCAACTGTCAAAAAAGCAAGCAGCTTTCCCTTTCAGTGATGTCACTTGCCAGCAGTAAAAAAATGTCACCATGTGGTAAATGTCAGAATGTAAATCAGAGGAAAGATTTTACAATGGGCAAACACTGACTAAATCATTTATACATAATTATTGTAAAAATGAAACACTTTTTTATTACTTTCTTTTCACTGGGGTTCCTCTTTAAGTGACAAGACAATATATTCTGTACATTGCTGTGGAAGATGTCGGTGCTATATAAATACTAAATAATAAAAATAAAATAATAATTATAAAGTCTTGGTTATGTGGCACCAACTGATGCTAGATAAGTGTGCTTTCTGGTTGGTTGAGAGGCCCAGTAATACATAAGTAAACATACCATGAACTCTGTATTAAATGCTAAACGACAGTAATTGAAAGTATATTAACCTAGGTGGAGCCATGGAACCCGGTCTTTAAGCACAGCAGAGTTCACAAATAGCTTAAAGAGACTCCGTAACAAAAATTGCATCCTGTTTTTTATCATCCTACAAGTTCCAAAAGCTATTCTAATGTGTTCTGGCTTACTGCAGCACTTTCTACTATCACAGTCTCTGTAATAAATCAATGTATCTTTCCCCTGTCAGACTTGTCGGCCTGTGTCTGGAAGGCTGCCAAGTTCTTCAGTGTTGTGGTTCTGCTATGAACTCCCCCTTCCAGGCCCCTCTATGCACACTGCCTGTGTATTGTTTAGATGATGGCAGCTTCTCTCTTCTCTCTTATCTTTTACAAGCTGGATAAATCGTCCTCTGAGCTGGCTGGGCTTTCACATACTGAAGAATTACATACAGGCAGAGCTGTCTGCACTCTGCAGGAAGAAACAGCCTGACACTTCAGTGGAAGATAGCTGCAGGGGGAAAGAAACACACAAATGATCTCTTGAGATTCAAAAGGAAAGCTGTATACAGCCTGCTTGTGTATGGATGTATTTTCTATGTGTGGACATACTGTACATCAACATACTTCCTGTTTTGGTGGCCATTTTGTTTGTTTAAAAACAAACTTTTTAAAACTGTTTTTAACCACTTTTAATGCGACGAGGAGCTGCGAAATTGTGTCAGAGGGTAATAGGAGATGTCCCCTAACGCACTGGTATGTTTACTTTTGTGCGATTTTAACAATACAGATTCTCTTTAAGAATTTGGCCTTCACCACTGTGAGTACTCCCGGCAATTTGTGCTGTTGATACTGCTGGTTAGTTGATTTTTTTGGATAACTGGGTCTCTACTTTAATATGTACCTTTTAAGTCTATTTAAAGAGGTAAGGTCCAAGCACAAAAAAACCCCAAAATCCACTTACCTGGGGCTTCCTCCAGCCCCTGGCTGCCGTCCTGTGCCCTCGTCGCAGCTCAAGTGGCTCCTGGTGTCCTCCGCTGTAGGTCGGCTTCCTGTGCGGTCCACGGAGCGGGTCACGTGGTCCGGCTGACGTCATCAGGTCTGTACTGCGCAGGCGCAGAACTACTGCGCCTGTGCACAGAGGCGTATCTAGGCAGAATAGCGCCCATGGCAAACACTGAGATTGCGCCCCCCCCCCCAAGTAGTCACATGCCTCCACATAATTAATCAAGTAGTCACTGCCCCCAATTAAATTTTTAATTAGTAGTTTTTATGAAGTAGTTACACAGCTCCAGATACAATAATTCAGTAACCAGGTGCCTCACAATAAGCATTACAGTCAGGGGCATGAAGATCACATAATTAGGTAGCCAAGTGCGGCAGGAGTTAGATTGTAAGCTTCTCTTGCACGCAAGCCCGATCCCCTACCCAAACAAGCTATGCCTGCACCCCTGTAACAGAATTAGCAAATGCATTGCAGATGACAGATGATTCTGATGATAAATCACAACTAAATGATAGCCCTATGATAGTAAATTAGATGTGACAACAGAGTCTAAGGCCCCGTTCACATTACAAACGCGGATGGCCGTGTGTTCGGAACGCAATGAGTCCGAACACACGCCACCCGCGTTTGTATGCGTTGCATGGCTGATCCCATTCGCTGAAAGTGACAGCCGCGCGTTTTAGGGAAAAATGCGTGCAGCATGCATTCTCGGAGAGCACTGGTCCGGAACGCATGCAGTGTGAACATCAGACAGTGCACTCTATGTACTGTCTGATGTTGCGCGTGTCTGCCTCCTGCACACGTTTCCAAAACGCGGCTGGAAACGCGTGCAGTGTGAACGGGGCCTCACAGCATCTAATTCTGGATATTCTGCTACTGTAACATCATCACTTCACTAATGCCAAGCATTGCTGCGTACATAGAGTCCCAGAAATCAGCCTCCTGTGATGTAAAGGAAACCAGCCTATATTGAGCAGAATCGTGAACTGTGAATAATAAAACGTGATTCTGTAATATTATACATTGTTATTCTACCACCAACATTGTGGATAGAATCACACAAGCAAATTACAAAGATAGCAAGAGGCCCTGTAGTGACATATAGCAGAATGCAGTAATGAGGTCCTGTAGTGACATATAGCAGAATGCAGAATAGAGGCCCTGTAGTGACATATAGCAGAATGCAGTAAAGAGGCCCTGCAGTGACATATAGCAGAATGCAGTAAAGAGGCCCTGCAGTAAAATATAGCAAAATGCAGTAAAGAGGCTGTGTAGTGACATATAGCAGAATGCAGTAAAGAGGCTGTGTAGTGACATATAGCAGAATGCAGTAAAGAGACCCTGTAGTGACATATAGCAGAATGCAGTAAAGAGGCTGTGTAGTGACATACAGCAGAATGCAGTAAAGAGACCCTGTAGTGACATATAGTAGAATGCAGTAAAGAGGCCCTGTAGTGACATATAGCAGAATGCAGTAAACAGGCACTGTAGTGACATATAGCAGAATGCAGTAAAGAGGCCCTGTAGTGACATATAGCAGAATGCAGTAGAGAGACCCTGTAGTGACATATAGCAGAATGCAATAAAGAGGCCCTGTAGTGACATATAGCAGAATGCAGTAAAAAGTCCCTGTAGTGACATATAGCAGAATGCAGTAATGAGGCCCTGTAGTGACATATAGCAGAATGCAGTAAAGAGGCCCTGTAGTGACATATAGCAGACAGTAAAGAGGCCCTGTAGTGACATATAGCAGGATGCAGTAAAGAGGCCCTGTAGTGACATATAGTAGAATGCAGTAAAGAGGCCCTGTAGTGACATATAGCAGAATTCAGTAAAGAGGCCATGTAGCGACATATAGCAGAATGCAGTAAAGAGGCCCTGTAGTGACATATAGCAGAATGCAGTAGAGAGGCCCTGTAGTGACATATAGCAGGATGCAGTAAAGAGGCCCTGCAGTGACATATAGCAGAATGCCAGTAAAGAGGCCCTGTAGTGACATATAGCAGAATGCAGTAAAGAGGCCCTGTAGTGACATATAGCAGAATGCAGTAAAGAGGCCCTGTAGTGACATATAGCAGACAGTAAAGAGGCCCTGTAGTGACATATAGCAGAATGCAGTAAAGAGGCCCTGTAGTGACATATAGCAGAATGCAGTAAAGAGGCCCTGTAGTGACATATAGCAGAATGCAGTAAAGAGGCCCTGTAGTGACATATAGCAGAATGCAGTAAAGAGGCCCTGTAGTGACATATAGCAGAATGCAGTAAAGAGGCCCTGTAGTGACATATAGCAGAATGCAGTAAAGAGGCCCTGTAGTGACATATAGCAGAATGCAGTAAAGAGGCTGTGTAGTGACATATAGCAGAATGCCAGTAAAGAGGCCCTGTAGTGACATATAGCAGAATGCAGTAAAGAGGCCCTGTAGTGACATATAGCAGAATGCAGAATAGAGGCCCTGTAGTGACATATAGCAGAATGCAGAATAGAGGCCCTGTAGTGACATATAGCAGAATGCAGTAAAAAGTCCCTGTAGTGACATATAGCAGAATGCAGTAATGAGGCCCTGTAGTGACATATAGCAGAATGCAGTAAAGAGGCCCTGTAGTGACATATAGCAGACAGTAAAGAGGCCCTGTAGTGACATATAGCAGGATGCAGTAAAGAGGCCCTGTAGTGACATATAGCAGAATGCAGTAAAGAGGCCCTGTAGTGACATATAGTAGAATGCAGTAAAGAGGCCCTGTAGTGACATATAGCAGAATTCAGTAAAGAGGCCATGTAGCGACATATAGCAGAATGCAGTAAAGAGGCCCTGTAGTGACATATAGCAGAATGCAGTAGAGAGGCCCTGTAGTGACATATAGCAGGATGCAGTAAAGAGGCCCTGCAGTGACATATAGCAGAATGCCAGTAAAGAGGCCCTGTAGTGACATATAGCAGAATGCAGTAAAGAGGCCCTGTAGTGACATATAGCAGAATGCAGTAAAGAGGGTGTGTAGTGACATATAGCAGAATGCCAGTAAAGAGGCTGTGTAGTGACATATAGCAGAATGCCAGTAAAGAGGCCCTGTAGTGACATAAAGTATAATGCAGTAAAGAGGCCCTATAGTGACATATAGCAGAATGCAGTAAAGAGGCCCTGTGGTGACATACAGCAGAGTGCGGTAAGGGCTCCTCTTGCACAATCCCAGCTCCTCTTGCACAACCCCCGCCTCCCCCCCCCCAATCCACCCCTCTACATACATTATGAATGGCTTCCGGAAGGCAGAATGAGAACAATTTGGGGTTGCCTGGGATCACTGAGACTTGGAAGAGGGATGAAGTGCTCACCTCTAGATGTTCGCCACCTCCGCATCTTGTGCCTCCCTCCTATGCTCGATGCCTCCGGTCTCCGGCGCCCCCGCCCGATGGCCCTCTGTCCCTGCTGTTAGTTTAGCGGCAAGAAGCGAGATAGAGAGGGCGCACACTTCCCGCCTGGTGCGCTTCAAATGCAGGAAGTGGTTGATGACGTCACTTCCGCACGTGATGCGATGGGTGGATAGCGTGCGCCCTCTCTGTCTCGCTTCTTGCCGCTAAAGTCTGACAGCAGGGACAGAGAGCCGGCGGGCGGGGGCGCAGGAGACCGGAGGCATCGAGCATAGGAGGGAGGGAGGCAGGCACAAGATGCGGAGGTGGCTAATAGCAAGCATGTCTCCCATGGAAAGGGGGGGGGGGGGGCGCGGGGGACCGGAGGCATAGTGGAAGGAGCGGCAAAGATGCTGAGGTGGCGGGTAGCATGGGGGCAGGCATGGCGCCCATGGTGTGCTGGCGCCCATAGCACTAGCCATGCCTGCACCCCTCTAGATCCGCCACTGCCTGTGCAGTACAGACCTGAAGCCGACCCGGAAGCCGACCTGGCGAGGTCGGCTTCTGCAGTGGAGGACACCGGGAGCCTCTTGAGCTGCGATGAGGGCACAGGACGGCAGCCAGGGGCTGGAGGAAGCCGCAGGTAAGTGGATTTTTTTTTTTCATGCTTGGATGTTTCCTTTAATTGCAACAATATCAGAAACATTCCTTTTCAGAATATTGGTAAACAGGACTAAAGAATTATCCATGCTGACCCCTGTTGACCAAAGCAACAACGGTGGACCCATGACCATCACAACTGGGTCATGATGTCCAGATTCTCCAGAACTCAATCCCATTGAGCATCAGTGAGATGTGCTAGAAAAACAAGTCAGATCCATGGAGGCACCACCTCAAAATGTGGAGAACATATCTGCGGCTAACATCTTGGCACCAGATACAAAAGGACATTAATACACTCACCCTGCCATAGGTCCAGTAATGGGCCTTTCTTCTGCAGTGGCACCCACTGCTGTCTTTCCCAGAGGACTGGGGATTGTGGGCGTTGCACCCGGGCCTTCTGTGCACAACAGGGGTGGCTAAGTTGCAGTCATTTAAACCTTGGCCAAATAGATTCCTGTTCTGTTCTGATTTGCTTTAGCTGCATTAAAACAGCATTTTCCCCTTCAGTGGCATTGCTAAGAAACTGTGGGCCCTAGTGCAAGTTTTATACTGCCCCCCCCCCCCCCCCCCAAGCACTCTATACCTAGCAATTGATACGCCGCACTAAAACCAATCAAGGGCAGCCACAGTGTCAGAGGTGCAAGAAGGGGATGGGAAACAGTGTGTTAATGGTCACTACCACTTCAAAGCATCTATAGAAGTGAATATTATCAGTACAGAACCGAACAGTTAAAACTTAAAAAGTTGATTTAAACATAAAATAAAATTGTGGAATATCTTAAAATGTCATTTTTAGGAGAAGGAAGTTAGATACAATCATTTATTTCATTAGTTTATTTTCGCCTCGGGTGTCAAATGGCTCCCGGCGACACTGGGCCCGAGTGTCGGGCTCCTTCTTCCACAAAGATGACGTCAGTCGTAACCACGTCAGCCGCCTAGCGTTGTCACGCTGGCCGCCGTGGTGATGCGAGGCGGCCGGCGTGGTGACGACTGATGACATCTTTGCGGAAGAAGGAGCCCGACACTCTGGCCCAGTGTCGCCGGGAGCTATTTCTGAGCAGGGCCTGGGAGAAGAGCCAGAAGGACGCCGAGGGACCTCCCAACCTACGGTGGGCTGGAGAAAGCCCCAGGTAAGTTCAGATTTTGATTGTAGTTACTGCTCGGAGTCCCTTTAAGACAGCTCCAACCCTGGACATGTTTAAATCAAAACTGAAAACCCACTTGTTTGGCCTGGCATTTATGATCACATAACTTGTTTTTCCCCTGTACACATCATAAACCATAACTATGTACTGATCTGAGACGAGCTTATGCACTTTGGGTCCAACTGGAGTGACACGTTTTACAAAAGTTTTGTTGTTATTGGGTTAGCAGCATACACAAAATGGGAGGAGACGCCCTACTGCAGTAAGCAATGAGTAAACGTGGGTAATGAAACAGTCTCACCTCAGGGAGGAGGTTTAGAGATAATCATTTTACTGGACACAGGAACAGCCCGATGTGTTTCGCTAGACCTGCCCGCTTCCTCAGGTCTACAGTACAGTGTCTTATGCAGCTGCACCCACGGACTGGGAGCGCCTATGTCTCTTCTGGATTAGCAGCATGCTTGTTTGGGGTGTGTGATTCAGACACTACTGCAGCCAAAGAGATTAGCAGGACAGCCAGGCAACTCATATTTTGTAAAAGGAAATAAATATGGATGCATCCAAATCCCACTCAGTTCAGGTGTACTTTGAGGCCGGTTTTACACCTGGCCAGTGCATTTGCAGTGCGATGCTCCACTCCATCGCACCACAACACCCAAAACATTCCTATGACGTTGCAGCAGAGTGTGCCAACAGGGTTATATGCATAGCGCCTCCCCCATCCCCCATGCCATTCGCCCCCACCCCTTGCCCAGCGATGAACTCCCTGCTGGACAGGACGTACGTCACTGGGATTCCCAAATTACTCGTAATTCCGTCGTTCTGCGCATGCGAGCCACACCACCGCTGCCAACATATTTAACCACTTTATCCACCACTACAGTATATCTACGTCCTCTGTGACTTCATCTAAGCTATGAGGACATGGATATACGTCTTGTAGCAGAAGCAGTGCTGTGCAGGATTAGGCTTTTTCCCGTGCACATTTCTGGCACTATCTGATGCAGCACTAATTGGTGAATGGGAATATATGTTCCCTGAGCTAATGAGATTGATTTTTACCATTAAAAATACTTTTATTTTCTCAGTTCATAGTAAAAATACACTCTGTAGCATTATTTCAGAATCAAATATCTTTAACATAAATTGTGACAGGAGCATAATCTAAGTTTTGTGATAAGCGGTAAGAATAGCCAAACAAAATTTGTGTTTTTTATCTACAGTAGCACTTTTTATTTTTATACTGGAATTGGTAAAACTGAGAAATAATATGTTTTTTCTATTTTTTTCCTTGTTGTCCTATTAAAATTCATAGAAAACAAAATTGTTCGAGGGAAAAAATGGCATACAATGAAAGCCTCGTTTGTCTTGGAAAAAAACAAACAATATTTATTTCATTTCTGTGTCATAAGTAGGGATAAAGTTATTTCTGATTAAATAAGGACATAGCTAAACTGTCAAAACTGCTCTGGTCCGTAAGGGGGAAACAAGGCCTGGATGCGAAGTGGTTAAAATGTCTGTGTCACCCATTGACTTTCATCCCTTCTGCTGCCACTACGTCACTGATAGTAATGCACTGTTGACTTTGTGGCGGCTTGGCGGCTGATCAGCCACTTCAGGCGCTACATGGCACAGTAAGTGTACTAGGCCCCGTTGCCTTGTATTGTCGCCGTTGTGTTACACTGCGCTAAAGGTTAACGCAATGCACACTTGCCTTAGGGCCCTTTCACACCAGAGGGATTTTTCGGCGTTTTAACGCCACGGCCGAAGTTGGCGTTTTGCTAGGTAAAAGAAAGTCCATAGACTTTCATTTTACCTTTCACATCTAACTCGGCGTTTTGGAGCGTTGCGTTTCAACGCTCCCAGGAGCTTTTTCAGGGCTGTTGGCGTTTCAATGATAGTCAATGAAAAACGCCAACTTCAGCGTTTTCAAAGCGTTTTCAAAGCGTTTTACAGCTGACTTGTTCACTTATTTTTATAGAAGAAAAAAAAAGGACGTTTTCATATGAACTGTAAAACTCTTTCAAAACGCTTTGAAAACGCTATGTATTGGCGTTAAGCAAAAGGCTGACTTTCAGTCTTTTCTACCGCAGCCTCTAGTGTGAAAGAGCCCTTACAGTGGCTTCAAGCAGAAACATTTTACTACGCGTTCAACTGGTGCAGTGCTACATTGCTAAACTGGCTGTGGTCCTGATGGGGTTAAACTAATATTTAGCTCAAACAACCATCTAGAGAGGATTAATATGGATTAACCGTAAACTTTTATGTGCAATCTGAACAGTCCGATTTCGCCGTTTCACTTTGAATTTTTCTCTTTGAATTTCTTTATTTTATACGCCGACGACCGGCTGTGATCACAATGCACTTAATCATTAATCATATTAGCACACATGTCAGAAATTAGTGAGATTTACGAGCCCTGGGCTGGAAAATAATATTTTACGGAAGCGACCGGCGTTGCGTCGCCCGTAATGGCTGGCGTGTAATTTAGCGAAGAGACGCAGCTGCAAAACCAGGACAAAAATACAGCATTAAGTTAATCAGTCAGGAAAATCCCATTAGTTTTGCTGGAGAGGGATTTCATCACATAATCTTGTTTTAGATTTGCAAATGGGATGGTCAGCGCGGCCCCACGTTATTATTACGCGTGATGTCAGCATTAATACTGCAGATTATATGAGTATGTATTGCGGCTGGTTACTGAGATCTAACACATAATTAGGGAGAAAGAAAATTAAAGAGAACCCGAGGTGTGTTTAAAGAATGTTATCTGCATACAGAGGCTGGATCTGCCTATACAGCCCAGCCTTTGTTGCTATCCCAAACCCCCCTAAGGTCCCCCTGCACTCTGCAATGCCCCATAAATCACAGCCGTGCTGTGCGGCTGTGTTTACATCTGTAGTGTCAGTCTCAGCTGCTCCCCCGCCTCCTGCAGAGCTCCGGTCCCTGCCCCCGTCCCTTCCCTCCAATCAGCAGGGAGGGAAGGGATGCAGGCGGGGACTGGAGTTCTGCAGGAGGCGAGGAGAGCAGCAGACTGACACTATAGAGATAAACACAGCCAGCTCTGACAAGCTGTTTGTCAGCAGCGTGGCTGTGATTTATGAGGGATTGCAGAGTGCAGGGGGACCTTAGGGGGTTTGGGATAGCAACAGAGGCTGGGCTGTATAGGCAGATCCAGCCTCTGTATGCAGCTAATATTCTTCTAACCCACCTCGGGTTCTCTTTAAAAAATAGCATTTAATTTCCAATGTGATTGAAACAAATATTGGGGGAGAAGGGGGGGGGGGGGGGGTACCGGTGATACTCGTAATCAGCTAATTACGATTACGTCAAATTTTGCGTGCATTTACACTTATACGTAATTATGAATTGTTAATTCAATTCACTTTCCATAAGCATTCGGCGGTGAATAGTAAAGCATGCCATTGCCACCAAAGTTGCAAAATCTGTTACAGATAGTGGGTACAAGTCAAAAAAAATTTTTTTCAAAAAGACATTGTAGTTTTTGAGAAAATCGATTTTAAAAATACATAGAAAAATTGTTTTAAACTGTCATGGTGCTGAGTTTAAAACCCATTTTTCTTTGCATTTTTTTTTATTAATTTTCTCAAAAACTACGTCTTTTTGAAAAATTATTTTTTTGACTTGTACCCATTATCTGTAACAGATGTTGCAATTTTTATACCCACTATCCTCTTTAACATAGGTAGCAATTTTGATAGCAATAGCTTGTATGAGGACATTGCTAGTCACCGCCAAAATTGGCATGACATTATGCGTAAATTAAGCGTAATTACGAAAGCTTACAATTACATACAAGATTATTTTTTCCCCAACATTTTGCATTATGATGTGTAATTTTTGCTCATCTCTAGTAGTGTTGGGCGAACATCTAGATGTTCGGGTTCGGGCCGAACAGGCCGAACATGGCCGCGATGTTCGGGTGTTCGACCCGAACTCCGAACATAATGGAAGTCAATGGGGACCCGAACTTTTGTGCTTTGTAAAGCCTCCTTATATGCTACATACCCCAAATTTACAGGGTATGTGCACCTTGGGAGTGGGTACAAGAGGAAAAAAAAATTTAGCAAAAAGAGCTTATAGTTTTTGAGAAAATCGATTTTAAAGTTTCAAAGGGAAAACTGTCTTTTAAATGCGGGAAATGTCTGTTTTCTTTGCACAGGTAACATGCTTTTTGTCGGCATGCAGTCATAAATGTAATACATATAAGAGGTTCCAGGAAAAGGGACCGGTAATGCTAACCCAGCAGCAGCACACGTGATGGAACAGGAGGAGGGTGGCGCAGGAGGAGAAGGCCACGCTTTGAGACACAACAACCCAGGCCTTGCATGAGGACAAGAAGCGTGCGGATAGCATGCTTTGTACCACCATGCAGTCATAAATGTAATAAAGATAAGTGGTTCAATAAACAGGGACCACGCGGCAACGCTAACCCAGCAGCAGCACACGTGATGGAACAGGAGGAGGCGCAGGAGGAGAAGGCCACGCTTTGTGAGACACAACAACCCAGGCCTTGCATGAGGACAAAAAGCGTGCGGATAGCATGCTTTGTACCGCCATGTAGTCATAAATGTAATAAAGATAAGAGGTTCAATAAACAGGGACCACGCGGCAACGCTAACCCAGCAGCAGCAGCAGCAGCAGCACACGTGATGGAACAGGAGGAGGCGCAGGAGGAGAAGGCCACGCTTTGTGAGACACAACAACCCAGGCCTTGCATGAGGACAAAAAGCGTGCGGATAGCATGCTTTGTACCGCCATGTAGTCATAAATGTAATAAAGATAAGAGGTTCAATAAACAGGGACCACGCGGCAACGGTAACCCAGCAGCAGCAGCAGCACACGTGATGGAACAGGAGGAGGCGCAGGAGGAGAAGGCCACGCTTTGTGAGACACAACAACCCAGGCCTTGCATGAGGACAAAAAGCGTGCGGATATAGCAGCAATGCTTTTTGCCGCCATGCAGTCATAAATGTAATACAGATGAGAGGTTCAATAAACAGGGACCGGAAACGCTAAACCATCCCAGATGTTCATCGGTCATGTTACTTGGTTGGGGTCCAGGAGTGTTGCGTAGTCGTTTCCAATCCAGGATTGATTCATTTTAATTTGAGTCAGACGGTCTGCATTTTCTGTGGAGAGGCGGATACGCCGATCTGTGATGATGCCTCCGGCAGCACTGAAACAGCGTTCCGACATAACGCTGGCTGCCGGGCAAGCCAGCACCTCTATTGCGTACATTGCCAGTTCGTGCCAGGTGTCTAGCTTCATGCCCGGTTTCAGGTCCAGCGGTGCCAGCCACAAATCCGTCTGTTCCTTTATTCCCCTCCAAATTTCCTCCCCTGTGTGCTGCTTATCCCCAAGGCAGATCAGCTTCAGCAACGCTTGCTGACGCATGCCAACAGCTGTGCTGCACTGCTTCCACGATCCTACTGCTGCTGGTGCTGGGTTAGCATTTCCGGATGAGGTACAGCTTTGAGATGCGTTGGAGGAGAAGGAGTCAGAGAGGTAGGTGCTGCTGTTGTTATCCAGCTGTTTGCGGCGTGGGCAACACCCGCGCCGTAGCAGGTGAGGAATCGCTGCCAGGCTCCACAAGGTTCACCCAGTGCGCGGTAAGGGAGATGTATCGACCCTGGCCGAACGCACTCGTCCAGGTGTCAGTGGTGAGGTGAACCTTGCAGGCAACGGCATTCTTCAAGCTTCGGGTTATTTAGCTGACCACGTGCTCATGCAACTCAGGCACTGCAGAGCGCGCAAAGTGGTAGCGGCTGGGAACCACGTAACGTGGGATGGCCACTGACATCATGCCCTTGAAGCTGTTTGTCTCCACCACTCGATATGGCAGCATTTCGCAGGCCAGAAGCTTGGCTATGCTGGCTGGCTGTTACTGCCACGGCCCGGGGGTCATTTGCTGGCAATTTCCTCTTGTGCTCAAACATCTCAGAAACAGACAACTCAACCGTAGCGCTGCACACCGAAGGGCTGTTGGTTGTTGTGTTTGATGAACACTGGGAGACCTCAAGAGCACTAGTCCGGAAAGTGACAGTGTCAGCATCGTCTGATGTTTGTGAATGTTGTGAACCACGCAATGGCTGGGCTACTGCTGCTGCTGAGGCGGGTCTGGTGGTGAGTCTGGTGAACCCAAGGGAGGCAGTGTTGCTGGTGGTACCCTGTCCTGCCGCGTTTGCCCACAGAGTGGGATGTTTGGATAGAATGTGGCGGCTCATGCTGGTGGTGGAGAGGTTGTTAATACTTTTCCCCCTGCTCAGGCGGGTCTTGCACACCTTGCAAATCGCCATGGTAACATCCTCAGTGCAGTCTTCAAAGAAAGCCCAGACTTTAACTGGCTGAGGACTCGGACCTCGTGCGTGATGTGCTGGTGCTGCTTAACCCACTGCTGGACGCTTGAGAGGTCATCCAAGTAATTATCTGGTCCTGTTCTTTTGGATCTGTGAGGGTTGTTGTCCTGGACAACATGGGCAGTATTGAGTGGGTTTTCTTGGGTGCTCCCCTGTGGCCTGTACGTGAACCGTCAGGGGAAACACCTCTTCCCTTGCCCCTCCCTCTTTCACCGGATTTCTTCCTCATTTCACTTATCCTTAAAGTACACGCTGACTGGCAGCAGTACAGTGGCAGTACAGAAATGCTATACAGTGGTGGGTGAGCGGTGTACCACTATTGTCAGCAGTGACACAGAGCACAATGCTATACAGTGGCGGGTGAGCGGTGTACTACTGTTCCCAGCAGACACAGAGTGGAAGTAAACACAATGCTATATAGTGTGGCTGAGCCGTGTACACAGAGTGGCATTAAACACAATGCTATATAGTCTGCTATATAGTCACCCCGAACAGGGTGATGTTCTGCAGAACCCGAACAGTGGCAAACACTGTTCGCCCAACACTACTGGGAGGGAACGCAGATTTTAGTACCTAAACACACGATACAACATGTTTTCCGGGGTCGGACTCTGAGGCACATACAGATGGTCCCGATCATCATCCTCATCATACAACTCTTCTCCTGAGTCTGACCCACCCACCACCTCTGCCACCCCAACATCCCCAGACACAGACCCCTCATCGTCCTCAACATTAACTTGGGATGCTGGCCTGAGCCAGACCTCCTCCTCCACATCAGGCCCCATCATCTCCTCAATGGCAGCCCTCATTAATCGCTCTGGCGACGGACTGATGGACACAACGTTCTCCTCCGGGGAGGGCTGCTGCTGACCACTGGCTGCTGGGGTGGATGTTATAGCTTGCGTGGGGCGTTGGCTGTTGCTGTTGTTGGGAGTGCTGCTCACAGCGGAGGTCTCTGGGGAACTCATGTTGAGCTCATATAGTGGTTGACGGTGAGTGGAGTATTACTGATCCCAGCAATATACACACTGACTGGCAGAGTATGCAATGCTATATAGTGTGGCTGAGCGGTGTACACAGAGTGGCAGTAAACACAATGCTATATAGTCTGGCTGAGCGAGCGGTGTACTACTGTTCCCAGCAGAATCAGAGTGGCAGTAAACAATGGTATATAGTCTGGCTGAGCGGTGTACATAGAGTGTCAGTAAACAATGGTATATAGTCTGGCTGAGCGAGCGGTGTACTACTGTTCCCAGCAGAATCAGAGTGGCAGTAAACAATGGTATATAGTCTGGCTGAGCGGTGTACATAGAGTGTCAGTAAACAATGGTATATAGTCTGGCTGAGCGAGCGGTGTACTACTGTTCCCAGCAGAATCAGAGTGGCAGTAAACAATGGTATATAGTCTGGCTGAGCGGTGTACACAGAGTGTCAGTAAACAATGGTATATAGTGTGGCTGAGTGGTGTACACAGAGTGTCAGTAAACAATGGTATATAGTCTGGCTGAGCGGTGTACACAGAGTGGCAGTAAACACAATGCTATATACTCTGGCTGAGCGAGCGGTGTACTACTGTTCCCAGCAGACACAGAACAGTAAACAGAATGCTATATAGTGTGGCTGAGCGAGCGGTGTACCACTATTCCCAGCAGACACAGAACAGTGAACAGAATGCTATATAGTGTGGCTGAGCGAGCGGTGTACCACTATTCCCAGCAGACACAGAACAGTAAACAGAATGCTATATAGTGTGGCTGAGCGAGCGGTGTACCACTATTCCAAGCAGACACAGAACAGTGAACAGAATGCTATATAGTGTGGCTGAGCGAGCGGTGTACCACTATTCCCAGCAGACACAGAGTGGCAGTAAACAGAATGCTATATAGTGTGGCTGAGCGAGGTACACAGAGTGGCAGTAAACAGAATGCTATATAGTGTGGCTGAGCGAGCGGTGTACCACTATTCCCAGCAGACACAGAACAGTGAACAGAATGCTATATAGTGTGGCTGAGCGAGCGGTGTACCACTATTCCCAGCAGACACAGAACAGTGAACAGAATGCTATATAGTGTGGATGAGCGAGCGGTGTACCACTATTCCCAGCAGACACAGAACAGTAAACAGAATGCTATATAGTGTGGCTGAGCGAGCGGTGTACCACTATTCCCAGCAGACACAGAACAGTGAACAGAATGCTATATAGTGTGGCTGAGCGAGCGGTGTACCACTATTCCCAGCAGACACAGAACAGTGAACAGAATGCTATATAGTGTGGCTGAGCGAGCGGTGTACTACTGTTCCCAGCAGACACAGAACAGTACACAGAATGCTATATAGTGTGGCTGAACGAGCGGTGTACTACTGTTCCCAGCAGACACAGAACAGTACACAGAATGCTATATAGTGTGGCTGAACGAGCGGTGTACCACTATTCCAAGCAGACACAGAACAGTGAACAGAATGCTATATAGTGTGGCTGAGCGAGCGGTGTACCACTATTCCCAGCAGACACAGAGTGGCAGTAAACAGAATGCTATATAGTGTAACTGAGCGAGGTACACAGAGTGGCAGTAAACAGAATGCTATATAGTGTGGCTGTGCAAGCGGTGTACTACTATTCCCAGCAGACACAGAGTGGCAGTAAACAGAATGCTATATAGTGTGGCTGAGCGAGGTACACAGAGTGGCAGTAAACAGAATGCTGAGCGAGCGGTGTACTACTATTCCCAGCAGCGACACACAATGACTGGGGGGGACCCTGGCTAGCGTGGCTGGAGCGCGAACTACCCTGCCTGCCTACCCAAAGCTAAACCCACAGACAAATGGCGGAGATATGACGTGGTTCGGGTATTTATTTACCCGAACCACGTGACAGTTCGGCCAATCAGAGCGCGTTCGGGTCCGAACCACGTGACCCGTTCGGCCAATCACAGCGCTAGCCGAACGTTCGGGGAACGTTCGGCCATGCGCTCTTAGTTCGGCCATATGGCCGAACGGTTTGGCCGAGCACCGTCAGGTGTTCGGCCGAACTCGAACATCACCCGAACAGGGTGATGTTCTGCAGAACCCGAACAGTGGCGAACACTGTTCGCCCAACACTAATCTCTAGTGGGTACCCCAAATGACAGGTTGTGTGCTTTCTAAGGGCTGGTTCACATGGGCATCTAAGGGGAAGGCTTGCGGCTCCTGATTTAAAGAGGCACTTAACCCCCTTGGCGGTATGAAAAATACCGCCAGGGGGCAGCGCAGCAGTTTTTTTTTAATTTTTTTTTTAAATCATGTAGCGAGCCCAGGGCTCGCTACATGATAGCCGCTGCTCAGCGGCATCCCCCCAGCCCCGCCGATCGCCTCCGGCGATAGGCGATCAGGAAATCCCGTTCAAAGAACGGGATTTCCTGGAGGGCTTCCCCCGTCGCCATGACGACGGGGCGGGATGACGTCACCGACGTCAGCGACGTCATTGGGAGACCCGATCCACCCCTTGGCGCTGCCTGGCACTAATTGGCCAGGCAGCGCAGGGGTCGGGGGGGGGGCGTGCCGCACCGGATAGCGGCGATCGGGCGCGCGGCGGCGGCGATCAGGGTGCTGGCGCAGCTAGCAAAGTGCTAGCTGCGTCCAGCAAAAAAAAAATTATGTAAATCGGCCCAGCAGGGCCTGAGCGGCACCCTCCGGCGGCTTACCCCGTGTCACACACGGGGTTACCGCTAAGGAGGTTAAGTGAAAAAAAAAAAACGAGTTCTACTCACCTGGGGCTTTCCTCAGCCCCCTGCAGCTGATTGGTGCCCTCAGCGTGTCTCTCCGATCCTCCTGGTCCCGCCGGCGACCACTTTCAGTTTCGCGGTCAGGACCCGACAGGCTGGGAACGCGAGTGATTCTTTGCGTTCCCAGCAACAATAGCTCCCTCTATGTTGCTATAGCAGCATAGAGAGCTGCTATAGCAACATAGAGGGCGCTATTGTGGCTGGGAACGCGAAGGGGGAAGCCCTCCAGGAGATCCCGTTCTTTGAGGGGCTGGGGGGATGCCGCTGAGCAGCGGCTATCATGTAGCGAGACCTTGTCTCGTTACATGAAAAAAAAAAAAAAATAGATAATAAAAATGACTTTGCTGCCCCCTGGCGGATTTTGATAAACCGCCAGGAGGGTTAAGTTAAAGAGGAACTTCAGCCTAAACAAACATACTGTCATTTAAGGATACCCGATGTGACATGTGACATGATGAGATAGACATGGGTATGTACAGTGCCTAGCACACAAATAACTATGCTGTGTTCCTTTTTTTTTCTTTCTCTGCCTGAAAGAGTTAAATATCAGGTATGTAGTGGCTGACTCAGTCATGACTCAGACAGGAAGTGACTACAGCGTGACCCTCACTGATAAGAAATTCCAACTATAAACCACTTTCCCAGCAGAAAATGGCTTCTGAGAGCAGGAAAGAGATAAAAAGGGCCAATCATTCAGATTTTAGCTCTGGCATACTTCAATGAATGTGTCATTGAGCAAAACCAATAAAACAGTTAAAACTTAAAAAGTAGATTTAAATATAAAATAAAACTGTGGAATATCTTAAAAAGTCATTTTTAGGAGAAGGAAGATAGATACAATTGTTTATTTCACTAGTTGATTTTCGCCTCGGGTGTCCTGTAAGTTACATTAGTTATGTTAATTAAAATGGGTATTATAATCTCTTACCAACCCTGTTTAAAAGAACAGGCAAATGTTTGTGTTTTTATGGGGGCAGCCATCTTTTTGGTTGAAAGGAGGTGACAGGGAGCATGAGGCACTGTTCCAACTGTCCTGTGTCTTGATCACCCCTCCCAGAGAGCAACAAAATAGAAAAATCCCATCATGCTTTGCACAGCATCAGGGGAAAAATGCCTGGGCAGTTTTCTTTGATGGGGCAGAGCTTAGCTTCTGTGCAGCTAAAAATAAGGCTTAGGTAAGGAAAACAAAGTTCTGATGCGGTGAAAATGTTAAAGAAACACCAAGCCTTTTCAGTGCTGCTGAGTAGATTTTTAGTCTGGAGGTTCACTTTAAGCTAATCGTTTTTCTGCTCCGTATCAGAAAAGCATTTGGCAAAGGTTACCGGTATTTAGTCATCACGTCTCTTTTTGACACCCCCTGGGGCTCACAGAAGTGCTGAATATAGCCAATCCTGGGCACTACATGACTTTGCTAACGTCCTACACACTTATGTTAACCCCCCCTTAGAACTCACTCATTGATCTCTACTTCCGGAGGCAGGAGAACACTGAAGAATGTAAGTGATCCAAAGAACCTCAAATAGATTCTGTAAACATTGGCTACTATTAAAGTATGATTCCATTTTTTTTTTTATTATTTTACTGCCCAACCCCCACATTGTGCCCTCACACTTAACCTCTGATAGTAACCAACTATATGATGTCATGTTTAGTCCCTATTCAGTTGTGACCCCATGGACCACAGCACGTCAAGCCCCTCTATCATCTAATGCCTCTCAAAGCTTATCCAAGCTCATGTTTGTCACTTCCATGATACTATCTAGCCATCTCATTCTCTGCTGTCTTTTGCCCTCGATTTTACCCAGTATCAGGGTCTTCTCCAACAAGTCCTGCCTTCTCATTGTGTGTCCAAAATATTTCAGCTTCATCTTCAGCATTACTCCCTCCAATCAACAGTATGGGTTACCGGTAATTTCCTTAAGGATTCATTTGATGTAATGTGAACCCAAGATTCAGCAAGATAACCAAAGGATGCCAAGCTACCCTTAGATGTTTCAACCCCGAAGGGTACTGTCCCAACTCCTACCTACCCAAACAACCCCCTCTGCTGCATATCAAGAACCCCCACATACTGGTCAAGACCGAAGATACATTGCTACAACCTGCTAAATCCTACCCCCCTCCTTTCCCGTCAGTAGGATGATGATGCAATCCAAGCAGCAGCCACACCCATAAAGCCTGAAACTGACTCTCAAATCATCTACTTCTAGTCATGGGATCAAGATCACTTTCTGCAACACAGATTGTCATTGCTATAGGCTACATTCAGTTTGACCCCCTCCCCCTCCTTTTTAGTCTGAACAGCAGGAGGATGCAATCCAAGCAGCAGCAGCCACACCCACAAATCCTGAAACTGCCTCTCGAAATCATCTGCTAGTCATGTGATCAAGATTTTAAGACCTAATTATTTTAGCTGTAGAATCCTCATTTCCCCAAAAAAGGGAACATTTGAGCATTCTGATTACTAAGCTAGTGCATGCCATTTCTACATCTGTGCCCAGAGATGGCCTTTAAGTCCTTCGCCTGACGGAGCCAAAATAAAAGACGGTTATTTGCTGTCTGATAAGGTATTGTTTACACTTTTAGCCGGAGCCAATTTGACAATTGCTGCTGAGCCATTCATTAGCTGGGGCGAAAATACAATTTTCCTAATAAAACCTTCATTTGCAATGTGGCCGAAGGCCAGGTGTGTGCCGTGTTTGTCTAACCGCATACGTGTTAACGCTTCATCCATCTTAGCGTCCGAGGGAGCCGCGGAATGACTGCAGCCCCGCACAAGTTAAATGGTGTGTGAGAGAACCTCGATTACTGTTTATTATTAAAATAGGCTACTTAACAGAGATTCAATTGCCTATTCAAGTACATTTAGGAAATACGAAAGTGTTTTATTATGTGTGCCCGCAGATTTAAATACTTTTTTTTTTGTTTCTGCCCTTTTAACAAGTAATAAAAGGCTGTCAGTACAGCTCTTGTTTGTGCTTGTCCAATATCACGGTGTTCACACTTGACTAATATTTATATGCCCACTTAATATTACAATTTTTTTTTACATATATATTTTATTTTACAAATTGCCTTTTCATTTGCTTTTAGTGTCTTCGGCCTCTTGCTCTCATCGTGAAAAAAAACAAGGCGTACGTTATTTATAAAGTGCGTCTGATGTGGAGTCGTGTTTTCTTGCCATTAATTAGGCTTGCCAAAACGAAGCTGAGTAGGACTCGTCTACCGTGACCGAGAGGCCTTCAAACAGGATGCTGTTGTAGGCTGTTAATGTGAAAATTGGGGCTGTTGGCGCGTACAAGTAATGTTAGATTTTGCCGGTTGCTTGGCTTGTGTTTTGTTGCCACCATTTTTGTGGAAAAAAATACCGGCCTTACAATACATTTTCGTGTTGGATCCTGACCCACTCTCACCTAGTGGCACTGTTTAATGAAGTATTTATATAGGGCATGAAATCTTCCGCAGCATTTTACAGAGAGTATATAGTCTTATCACTAGTTAGAGGAACTCTCATCAGTCTAATGCCTATCGTAATATAACGCTCCATACATACGCCCAATGAAACTTGGCTGATAATGATCCCCCTGCCAAGAGCTTGTGTACGGCAGCAACCAACCCCCCGCATATTTACAGAACACGTTGCTAGTCTGCCAGCCTCAGCCCTGCAATGTCACCCAAGCGATCGAATACCAATCCCCACTGGGCGGCATTGATTGCATGATTGCCAACAATTGTGGGCAACAGGGGCGTAACTAGAAATCACCGGGCCTTCCTGCAAATATTGTCTGGCGCTACTTCCTTTTAAAAAGGAAGTAGCGCCAGACACTTAGAGGAAGCTCTGGGCGGTGGTGGAATGCAAGAAGGTTTGTGTTCCTGCCCACTCTGCAGACACTGATTGAAGCTGGAGGTGAGCACTGAGGAGAGAGGGACTGTCCCCCCTCCCCGCCGATGTGTGGCCAAGCTCTTCCCTTATGCTGTGACCCCTCCTGCCCCCAAAATGCCCCCGCAGGTGCAGGGGTTGCAGCCCCTATTGTTACGCTCCTGGTGGGCAATTCCAAAAAGTGCTTTGCCAAGGAAAGTCAAAGGATGGGAACTCACTAAAGCTATTGCGATCAGGGCAAAGTCACAATTGCTCTGCCTGCATGATTTTTGGAGCGATTGTGCTGCAATACAACAGGATCAACAGGGATATGTGAGGGAGCAGGCTGGTGTTGTACTTATACTGATTGAACTCGATGGACGTATGTCTTTTTTCAACCAAAATAACTATGTAACTATGTAAATAGGAGAACTGCAAAATCACTTTCAATCAATTTTCAGTATCAATTTTCAAAAGCAAATTTGTAGCAATTTTGGGGGCAATTGAGTTTTTAAAAAATACAATTTAAGATACTTACCTGGTCTTGCGCTTTCCGCATGCAGATAGTGTCCTGGCCTGGATTAGAACCCAGCGCTGCAAGATGAGAGCTGTGACAATTGTAACATGTGCAGTTTCCTTTCTCACACTTCAAACAATTGTCGCCTCTACAGTGAGGGCCATGCATGTCGGAATGAACTTGTTGTGCGAGTCTCTTATCGCCGTGTCTTACATGTCAGTGGAGCCGGCTTTAATTGCTATTAATCACAATGAAATGAAGGAGATGCACGGTGTGTCTGCGTTGTCACTCTACCTTTAATTGTTATTAATGGCTTTTCAATGATACGGGGAGGCGCATATGTTACGGAAATGTATTTGATTATGTGTGGAAACTAATCAAATTACAGACATAGGCCTAGCATGTACGGCACACATGTTCCAGGGATATGGAAATCTCTGCTAGAGAAGCCTCTCCAATGGATTAGGGAAACTGCACATGGATGTTCTGTACGGAAATTATACAGCCCCACGACCGATCGATCCTTTCCGAATTACCACGTTTATCACTCGGAAATAATTGGTCGTGCCCATTAACGGCCTAATTTCCGCTAACCGATTCAGTCAGATTAATGGAATTGATCCAATCAGATTGGTTAGCAGGAATTTGGTTGTTAATGGACACGACATATCATTTCCAATTGTATCTAGAATTGGCATCGTAAAGTGAAACTTAACCACTCGACCACTACAGGTTGTGTTCCCATCAAGGACCAGAGCAATTTTCACATTTCAGTGCTCCTCCCATTCATTCGCTAATAACTTTATAACTACTTATCACACCAAAATGATCTATCTCTTGGGGGTTTTTTCGCCACCGTTAAGGCTTTCTTTGGGTGGTACTTTTTGCTAAAAATTATTTTATTCTACATGCATTTTCATGGAACAATAAGAATTTTTTTTTAAATGTTATTTCTCAGTTTTTAGCCATTACAATTTTAAAATAAAGCGTGCCACTTTGGATAAAATCCCCACATTTTATTTGCCCATTTATCCCGGCTCTTACAATGTTTAAATTATATCCCTAGTACAATGTATGGGAACAATATTTTATTTGGAAATAAAGGTGTATTTTTTTCAGGTTTCTTGCTTTACACTATAACACTAATAACAAGCCCTTATTTGTAAAATAACAGTAATATACCCTTATGACATACATATATATTAAAAAAAGGTCCCTAAGGTTATTATTTATGTATTTTTTTTAAAAAGTAACTTCTTTTTTTTTTATTACAAGTGTTTTATTTTGGTAATATGGGGGGGGGGTTAATTTTATTTATTTTTAGGTATGTAGGCGTAACATTACTATTTGGTCACTAGATATTGTAGGCAGAGGTGTTGTAGTGGGAAGCACTTTACTGCTGCCTCATCTCACAAAGTTCAGGTAGGAAGTTGAAAACTTAGTAAAGTAAAATGGCAGTACAGCAACAGAACATGCATATTAACAATATACGCTATTCTATCTAATGGCTGTGAACCGAGCAAACCAATCAGACAAACTGAAAGATATTACTTCAACACCAAGCTATATACTGTTGCAAAGTTTTCCACGTTTCTTAAAAGAAATAGTTATAGCAACTACAAATGGAATTTGAAAGATAACATGCCACTAGCATTACATTACAAAATGATTTGCATGGTGATAATAGATGGTATATAAAGTACATTTTTTTTTACAAGTGGAGCAACCCATAAAGGGTAACTGAAGTGACAAAGATAAGGAGGCTGCCATATTTATTTCCTTTTAAACAATGCAGATTGCCTAGCTTTCCTGTTAATTCTTTCCCTCTAATACTTTTAGCCATAGACCCTGAACAAGCATGCAGATCAGATGTTTGACTGAAGTCTGATTGGATTTGCCACATGCTGTTTTAGATTACAGATGCATCAGTTGGATGCCAGGCAACCGGTATTATTTAGAAGGAAATTATTTTGTCAGCCTCCGTATTCCTTTAACTTCAAGTGTTCTTTAAAGGGGATCCGAGATGAAAAGCTAACTATAACAAGTAACTTGTCTATATATCTTATCTAAAGTATAGATAGTTTACTCATATAGTTTACACAGCAAATATAGCTGTAAACTTCTTCAACGGTAGATGATTATTTCTTCCTGTGATACAATGAGGACAGCCATGTTCTGCTTGTGATCATTACACACAGGCAAGCTGTTCTGCATCTCCACCCCTCAGCCTGTGAAAACTTCGCTCCTCTCTCCTCCCTCTGCCTCTGAAATCTCTGGCTAGTAACCAGAGTAGGGACAAGGTCCTCCAGCACCCAAGGCTGAGACACCAAAGTGCGCCCCTTCATCCCTCCCACCCCAGCAGTCACACACTGATTGCTATTAGACTAAGAGGCGCCACAGGGCCCACAACCTCCCCAACACCTTAATATCTAGTTATCTGGCTTGCAGTCACTGCTATGTATCCCCTTTTCTTATTTCTTTCTGCTTCATACACAATTATTGAAACCCCTCCCACAAGAAGCTCTGGGACCGCGGTACTCTGGGCAAACTGCCACAATGTAACAATGTTCACAGACAGGAAATGGCTGTTTACAGCTGTCTGTAACAGCCAGAACAGCTAGGAGCAGCTACATAACCTGCCCACAGTAAAAATGTCACCATGTAATACATGTCAGAATGTAAATCGGGGAGAGGAAAGATTTTACAATGAGCAAACACTGACTAAATCATTTATACATCATTATGGTAAAAAATGAAGCACTTTTTTTACTACATTATTTTCACTGGAGTTCCTCTTTAAAGAGACTCTGTAACAACAAAAACCTCCCCTGGGGGGTACTCACCTCGGGTGGGGGAAGCCTCCGGATCCTAATGAGGCTTCCCACGCCGTCCTCTGTCCCACGGGGGTCTCGCCGCAGCCCTCCGAACAGCCGGCGACTGTGCCGACTGTCAGTTCAATATTTACCTTTGCTGGCTCCAGCGGGGGCGCTGTGGCGACTTTCGGCACGGAAATAGACGGAAATACCCGATCTCCATCGGGTCCGCTCTACTGCGCAGGCGCCGGAAACTTGCGCCTGCGCAGTAGAGCAGACCTGACGGCGATCGGGTATTTCCGCCTACTTCGGCGCCGAGAGGCATCAGAGCGCCTGCGCAGGAGCCAGGAAGGTAAATAATGACGTCACCGCTGCCCGGACTGCACGGAGGGCTACAGCGAGACCCCCGAGGGACGCAGGACGGCGTGGGAAGCCTCATTAGGATCCTGAGGCTTCCCCCACCCGAGGTGAGTACCCCCCAGGGGCCGTTTTGGCGTTACAGTTCCTCTTTAAAGGTTTCTGTTAAGATTAATAGCATCTATATTTATGAATGATTCAGGGAGGGGTAAGCCAGGTGGAGGAGGCTCAACACTGTTAGCAGGCAATGGACCGTCACTTACCTAAATTGCTTTTGACACTATCATACTTACCTTAGTGGGGTGAAACTATCAGCATTGAGGTCTTGTAGCTCTCCAACCCTTCTTTTGGGCTGGAATCCACTAGAGCGATTTTTGGAGTGTTTAGGGAGCACTTTAAATCGCTAACGATTTCCCTAAATGCTCAGTAAATGTATTGACAAATTCTACAGTAGCGATTACGATTAGCAAAATCGCCATCGCAGGACGTGCAGCAATTTGGGAGCGTTTGCGCTTCAATGTAAAGTATTGAAGCGCTAGCAAATCGCTCATGATTCGCTGCACATAGCGATGTTTGTGCGATTTTAAATGACTACAAACTGTAAAAAAAAGTATCATAATTTTAAAGGACCAATCAGAATTAAAATCACAGATCGCTACCAAAATCGCCGGAAAACACTCATGAAATTGCTTTCAAAACTCTACTTAAAAATGCTAGAGATTTGCGATTTGTAGTGGGTTCCAGGCCTTACCTTGATTTGTGATTTTTTTTGTTAATTTTAATTTTTATAATACAATTAATAATAATAATAATATGCTATTTATTTGTTTTCAGAAAGATCACTAATTCCTCTCTTCCAACGTCAAGGACCCATTCTGTTCAATGTAGAGGGAAAGGACCGTGCCATGGATGTGAAAGAGAGGAAACCTTACCGATCCCTGACCAGGAGGCGCGGCGACACCGAGCGCCGCTACACAAGCTCCTCGGCCGAAAGTGATGACAAGATCCCCCAGAAGTCCTACAGTTCCAGTGAGACGCTGAAAGCCTACGACCAAGACTCTAGACTGTCCTACAGCAGCCGACTGAAAGATATGGTCCACCCAGAGGTCGATGAATTCTGCCGCTCTGGTGAGTCATGTGACTGCTGGGACGAAGGTTTATTGCCTTTATCGTCTGTCCGTTTTGTGATAGATACTTTGAATTTACCTGGGTGGATTCTGGTCAGCTACATTCCTTAAGCTCCTTGCTGGCAGGAGAATGGGAGTTGCTTCCCAAGCATGGAGCTGATCCCCTGACACCCTCCACCTTCTTCTACTTCTGAGATATTATGACTTGGTTCACACATAAAAGGTGTCCAGTTCTGTCCTGTCAGTGTTTGACAGTTAGCACCTGTTTTGTTTGAGTTTTCTATGGCTTGGTTCACACATAAATCTGTACATTTCTGGTCCTCTCCTGTCAGTTTTGTATTAGTTTTCTTTGGGTGTTTTCACACATAAAAGGTGTACATTTTCAATCCTGTCAGGTAAAACTGATAGAAAACTCATACAAAAATTAAACAAAACTGACAGGACAGGACCAGAAATATTCAGATTTATGTGTGAACCAAGCCTACCTCCTTTCCATTAGCATTGCACCATAACAACTTTGCAGCTCTTTTCAGATAAATGTGTTAGGCTGTGTTCCCAATTGAGCTGAGAATGGACATTTTTGTTGGCTAATTTTTAAAGAGAACCCGAGGCGGGGTTCTTACAACTCAATCCCCATACAGAGGCTGGGTCTGCCTATTGCTATCTGTCCCCCGCCCTGCGCGCTGTGAGACCCGATAAAACACAGCCGCGCTGGCGACACGCAGCGTGACGCAGCGGGCTGTGTTTATCTCTCTGTCAGTCTCCGCTCTCCCCCGCCTCCTGAATCGCTCCGGTCCCTGCCCACGTCCCTTCCCTCCCCGCTGATTGGAGGGAAGGGACGCAGGCGGGGACCGGAGCGATTCAGGAGGCGGGGAGAGCGGAGACTGACATTAGTGAGGTAAACACAGCCTGCACAGCGCAGCTGTGTTTTATGGGGTCTGGCTGAGCACCGGGGGGGGGCTTTGGGGGAAGATAAATAGCAACAGAGGCTGGGCTCTATAGGCAGACCCAGCCTCTGTATGGGGATTGCGTTGTAAGAACCCCGCCTCGGGTTCTCTTTAAGCACTTAAGGGCCGCGGTGTTAAACCTCCCTAGTGACCAGGCCATTTTTTTACCAATTGGGCTACTGCAGCTCTAAGGCCTAGCTGCAGGGCTACACAACTCAGCACCCAAGGGATTCCCCCCCCCCTTTCTCGCCACCAACAGAGCTCTCTGTTGGTGGGGTCTGATCGCTCCCCAGTTGTTTTTATATATAAATATTTATTTTATTATTTTTTGAATAAATATACCTGTTTATTTTATATTCCCTCCTCCCTTCCTCCCCCCATAGCCAATCAGTGTGATCGGCTGTCATAGGCATAAGTCTATGACAGCCGATCACTTCCCTGCCTACAGAGGGGACAGCCGTGTCACATTGCTGTCCCCAATACAGCGCTGCCTTAGATTGCAGCGCTGTACAGGGTTATTAACAATCTCAGAAAGGTGAGCACCTTCCAAGCGGAGATGTGCGCGCATCGGTGCGCATAATCTCCTGCTAGACACATTCCCAGCCGTTCACGCCAATCGGCATGGAGTGGTCCTGGGGCTACCGCCATGTTCACACCAATTGGCGTGGATTGGTTGGCAAGTAATTAAAACTGACAGTGAACGGCTCTTATTTTACATATATAGGAGCCGTTCACATGTGAGATCCATTGCGGTAAGCAGGCCGCACTTCTGTGCAGTCCGCGATAATCCCGGACAGGCGGATCTGTTCCCCATATAGCCTATGGGGGTAACCCATTTGCCCCAGGCTACAGCCGGACCATCGGAGCAGACACTAAACTGTCTGCTCCCACTGGCCACATGTGATCCAGCTACAGATGGGAACTAAGTCTAGGGACTTTTTTAACTCTGCTCAAAGTGTGTTTGAAAAAATTACACTGAGCAGAAAGGAATTACTTTGGAACAGATGATGAGATTCTTTTGAGCTGTAACTGCAGTGCTGTTCACAAAAAAAATGTTCATCTGTTACCAGCAGCACAGAGGAGGTAAGTCAACTCTATGCTAAAATGGCAAGGCTGCTGACAACGCCCTCATGTGGGTTATGACTGGACTGGGGTTGGAGCTCAGACGGACTACTTTTCTCAAAATTGAAAATGCCATTTTCAATGCAAAAATTATTTTGGCAAAAATGTGCGAGCAACACTGGTGCACTGTATGGAGCCGCTCATCTTCGGAAGTACTCGGAGACCCGAGTACTTCCAAGAAAACCCGGAGATGCAGCCGGTGGGAAACTTGGACAAGGTTTATAAAGAATATCTTGGGGTACAGTCCTTTATATTGTGAAGGATCCAAAACACAGTCCTTTTTCAGGGCAACCCACCTTACCCACCAACACTTATTTGTAGCGTTAAAAAAGGACTATATGAACTGATGCAATCTCAAAAAAGGCAAAAAAAAGTCTCTGTTCCCACCTTGCAGCACCTCATTACAGCCGTTGGGAAGGTTTTGTGTGTCTGGTGAGTTCAGACGCCCCCCAGTATATGGCTCTTGATGCCAGATTGGTCTTCCTTTCTTTGGTTGAGCTACACAGAATTCAGTATTACGGCCTGATGAAGGGCACATACAATTTTACATAAAAGCCCGAAACGAATATGTGTCGTTGCCTTGAAGTTAAGTACCCATAAAGCTACAACCGTTTGTTGATTCAAATCAATCTAATGTGCTTTCAAGACCTATCACTGTGATATTGAAGAATCGTGTGTTTTTGATGTTTTTCTACATGTGTCAATAAAGTTTTTTCAGAGACTTTTTTTGTCTTTTTTGAGATTGCATCAGTTCATATAGTCCTTTTTTAAAGCTACAAATAAAACTTGGACAAGGGACAGCTGGTGAATGAACAAAGCAAGAGAGGACTGGGGAGGCGCTATAAGATCCAAAGATCCAAATCCTTCTCTCTTTGGTGAGTATGTAGATTTATATTTTTTTTAGGTGGCTACAGGTATCCTTTAAGATCTGTTCAGCATTACTATCCCTATCCAAGCTTCTGTTATGATCTGAATGTCGTAAGTTGAAACTTCTCCATTTCTCACAGCTTTCGAAACCTTCCCCTGCATTTAAATTGTCCCACTACAGACGGTAATATTCCATTTCCACAGTTTATTTGATTAAGACGAAATTACTTCTCTGTTAGTGAACTTAAAACCCAATCCAGAATTCTTATTACAGAGATTAAAGCCCCGGGGATATGGAAATAGCCTTGAAATCAACGTATATTAAAGTTTTAAATACGGACCATACTAATTTACTATTTAGAAATGAAAATGAATTTACCTCTAAGACCGAACCATCACAATTCATACCCGCTCTCACTGCCGTCTGTATCTTACATCGTAAAATTGTTCAAAAAAAAAAAATTATTAAGGATTGGCGTATTTTATGAGCTGACCATTTCCTTATCCACTTGGCTGCTATTAAACCCTGTATTCATTAAGATGAGGGAGGTCATTTCAAAATGAAATGGCTCTCATTATAAAGGATAATACCACTTGGCTATCTTTGCTAGGCCTGTTTAAATGGAGGGTGTAGGAAGGATTTAGAACAGTGTCGCTTGCAAATTTTCACCACAGTCATTTTCGCATAAAAAATGCAATTTTCAACTTAAAAAATATATTTGTGAAAAGTTGAGTTAATAGCAAATTAAAGCTAAAAATAGCAAAAAAAATAAAATCACACCTTTAAAAGTAAAAGAAATCACTAAAAACGTATTACAAAATGATTTTTGTAGTCATTTTCACTTGAAAGTCAAATGTTACATTATTTTTGTGAAAATGAATGCCAAAAGAATATCGGCATTTTTGCTCATCACTGTCCAGAAATGCTCTGATTATTTTTGGGCTTTGTGTCACCACTCGGGTGATGTGACATGTCCCCGGACTCTCTTAGTCGTCCTTCCACCAGGAATAAAGACCACAGCAGGGAAAACTTATGTCGGTACGTAAAGAAAATTGCTCCATGATTTTTATGCAGAAACATACGTACCAAGGGTTCTCAATGTACTCTTTTCGACCCAAGATGGGCTTGTGTAAATCGAGCCTGGCATACATTTACCAATGGTCTCCCATTAAAAATCATCGTAATTTCTACAGTTCTATTCCATAAGGATATTTACGATCCTTTAGGTTCAGGAAGAAATGTAATTTTGAATATCAAACATCTGTTGTTGGCAATATTGTTGCGTGTGTTCTGTGGCTTATAAAGCCCTAAATAATAGTTTCAGTGAGGTTTTTCCCCCAATTTCTTAGCAGGTCTCCAGACTCCTAAAACCAATAAATAACTGTTGATGAATGTGTTACACTGTAAAAGCATGATGGGAGCTGAATATCTGGCAAGCAATGGGCAGTTCCTTTTGAACCAGAGTTTAAAGTTCACACTCAGAGACAAGTCTAAAGGTGGCCGTACACTGGTCGATTTGCCATCAGATTTGACCAACAGATAGATCCCACTCTGATTGAATCTGATCAGAGAGGGATCATATGGCCACTTTTACTGCAAACAGATTGTGAATCGACTTCAGCCTGAAACCGATCATAATCTGTGGAGCTGCCGCTGCTGCCCCCCCGCGTACATTACCTGTTCCGGCCGGCGCGAGTCCCCTGGCCCCGGCTGTCTTCTTCTCCGCTCCAGGCTCCAGACCGTTCCTGCAGCTACTGAACTTCCTGTCCAGGGGTGCTCTACTGTTTAAACTTCCTGCCGGAACAGGAAGTTCTGTGAAGCCGTTCCGGAACCCAGGGCGGAAAGAAGACAGCGGGGACCAGGGGACTCGCGCCGGCCGGAACAGGTAATGTATACCCGCTGTATTGCGGCGGTTGTCGGGCATTCAAACGCCGCTATCGACGCACTCCCAACCCGCCGTCGATCGAGAAAAATCTTCCGCACGGACGGATCGAGGGGACTCGACGGGAACGATCTATTTCGGACAGAAATTGATCGTTCTGTCAGCGGTGTGCGCGACGATTTCATAGCCGATTCGATCACTGTGATCGAACCGGCCGTATATCGGCGGGAAAATCGTTAGCTGTATGGGCCCCTTAAAGGTGGCCATTCACTTATAGATTTACAGCAGCTCCGACCATCAGATAGATTTCTGTCAGATGCCTGTCAAGTCGCATCTGACAGGAATCTATCTGGTGTGTGCCACACGCTAGGAACATATTTCCTATTGGTAATTTATTGAAAATCATTCTAAATGCATTATTGGACCATTAGATGCAATGCAACTCTATGAGTCATCGATCTGTTGCCAGCAGCAGATCAACCTAGATTTTCCATCCTGTCAGATAGATCAAATAGATCAAAATCGACCGCAAATTGATTGATCGGCAATCGATTTCCGATCGATTCGAAGGCTGAAATCGAACCAGTTTGTGGGCCCCTTAACACAATACCCAAGCACCTCGGGGTGACCCAAAACCACTAGGTAAGTGTGGGGGACTAAAAGAGTCAGAAAAGCCTTCCTACTAAAAAGCAAAGCTTGGTGTAGTTTGCCGTCTTAAAACCAAACGTATTTGAGATAATTCAGCTTTAAATGAGCGACTGTGGCTACCCACAATACATCACTGCTAAAGATGCAAATTATCTCTCTATGCTCCTGAAGCCAGGCTTACACCCAGAACTGATGGTGTATAGCAAGCCTATAGCTCTAAATTTTACAGAGCCACATCAACCCAATCAACACACACCCAATCAAGCATGTCAACCCTAGATATGCTAGCATGTCCAATCGATACACGCAACCAATTTTGGCCCAAAAGTGGTCACTGATTTTTATATGATTTGATATACCATTTTCCGGCGTATAAGACGACCCCCCAACTTTTCCAGTTAAAATATAGAGTTTGGGATATACTCGCTGTATAAGACTACCCCTCTTCCAACGCACACCAAATAAAAATAAAAAATAAATCATATACTTGTGCTGTGTATGAACAGATACTGGTGCTGTACTGTATGTGGTACCCAGTATATAACAGTATACAGGCGATTGACTGGTTGGATTGGTCAACTTTCGCTCTACCTAAGTGGATTGGTCAGCTCTCCCTGTCTCCCTGTTTATCAGAGCGGTATGGAAGAATAGATCGCGCTGTGCCCATAAAACACGACTCTTTCACCCATCTGGCCCACCCTTGTATCCTATTTACCTCCTTCTCTACCTCTCAGATCTCACACATGTGTGCCTGCGCCACTTCCAGGGCCGGCGCTACCATAAAGGCAGAGGAGGCCGCTGCCCTAGGGCCCCAGAGCTTGTAGAGGCCCCCAGTGGCTACAAAAGGAAAAAAAATGTTTCAAATCGGCCTTATAGTTTTTGAGAAAATCGATTTTAAAGTTTCAAAGGAAAAAAAATACACATTTAAAAACCTGCCGACTTTAATGGTTGATAGCAAATCCACCTTAAATGCTAGAAACCCTAAATTTGCATGATATGTTAGGGAGATCATTAGGAATAAGAGGAAAAAACTATTTTTCAAAAAGATTTTATAGTTTTTAAGAAAATCTATTTTAAAGTTTTGAATGAAAAAAGTATACTTTTAAATGCGGTAAATGTCACTTTTAGTAGCAAACCTAACGGTAGTGTAATTTTACATGCATCAAACGAAAGCGCAATAAATTTTCTGACGGGGTTTCCAGGGGGTCTATACGCATCCACAGCGCTTTGGCCAGGGATCGCTATACAGCCGCAATATGGATGTATGAAGATCCCTGGCATTTTTTCCTATTTTCCCAATTTTTTTTATGTTTAGAGTGTGGGAATTTTTTATTTTTTTTTATGTGGGGTCCCCCCTCCTGAAACTTTTTAACTTGTCCCCCATGCAGGCTGGGATAGCCAGAATGTGGAGCTCCGACCGATTGGGACTTCACACCCTGACTATACCAGCTGCAAAAAAGGTCCCCTAATGCTGATTTTTGTTCCGGGGTATATGTTGGGGGGCCCCCCAGGTTTATTTTGCCCTGGGGCCCCATTGTTGCTTAAACCGGCCCTGGCCGCTTCCCTACAGTTCTCAGCAGTGAGATCTGAGAGGCGGTAACAGGATAGGGCGTATCACCCGGCATCAATGACGGCCGACGTTTAAGACGACCCCTGACTTTTCAGAAGATTTTCAAGGATTAAAAAGTAGTCTTGTATGCCAGAATATACTGTAATTATGGAATTGGATGGTCGACTGGCCTCCAAGTATGCTATGGGCACCTTCACTGAGATACGGTGCATCATATGCACTGAGGTTTGTTATGTTATAGAGTAAAATTAGAACCCACACATACTTGAAATTGTTTTATTGGTTAGAGCTCTTCTTTTCTATTTACAATCTATAAACCCCCTGCATGTAAAGCACCTTATAGAAGCAACACAATCTGAGGAAGCCACAGAGCATGTCACCACTGCCGGGAGTGTTACAACTGCACACGCCTCCTAATGTAATTGCAAATGTCTAATTTAGCCGTAAATGGCTAATGAATTGCATTTTCTCCAACCTTATTCAGCTCGGTTATTGATAAAACAGATGGCGGAGTGTAAACAGCAGATCTGGCTGGAGGTGAGGATGTGGAGGAATAGGAACTGATCCCTCCTCAGCAGGTTGTTGTTACAGCGTGTTAGGCAATATGGTTACAGCGTGTTAGGCAATATGGTTGCAGCGAGTTAGGCAATATGGTTGCAGCGAGTTAGGCAATATGGTTGCAGCGAGTTAGGCAATATGGTTGCAGCGAGTTAGGCAATATAGTTGCAGCGAGTTAGGCAATATGGTTGCAGCATGTTAGGCAATATGGTTACAGCGAGTAAGGCAATATGGTTGCAGCAAGTAAGGCAATATGGTTGCAGCGAGTTAGGCAATATGGTTGCAGCGAGTTAGGCAATATGGTTGCAGCGAGTTAGGCAATATGGTTGCAGCGAGTTAGGCAATATGGTTACAGCGAGTTAGGCAATATGGTTAGAGCGAGTTATGCAATATGGTTACAGCGAGTAAGGCAATATGGTTGCAGCAAGTACGGCAATATGGTTGCAGAGAGTTAGGCAATATGGTTGCAGCAAGTTAGGCAATATGGATCTGCTCGATATACATGAATAAGGTTGTACAATAGTGGAAGTCAGCAGTCGATTCTTATACATTATATACATTCAGGAGCATAATGATAATAACATGGCATTCTACGTGGGTGCTGCTGGTTAACCACCTTACAACTTCCTAGTGCCGTTCGGCGGCCACAAGGTGGCTACCCCAGGACTGCCTAACGCTGAAAGGCGTCAAGTCCTGGGGGAGGAGATTGCAGGGGATGGCGCACGCATCCCTGCTTTCCTTGCGGAACTACGCTCTGTAAACAGCCTGCCAGCCTGCTATCAAGACTGGCAGGCTGTCAAAAGAAAAAAAGAAAAAAACACCTTTTTTTAGAGAACAGTGCTGAGATTGTTGCGCAGCGCTGTAAGTAGGGATGCTCATTCGGATTTCGCAGAATTGAAATTTACGAGTTCCGATCGGAAATCCGAATTTCCGATCGGAACTCGCAAATTAGAAAACTGAACTCGGAAATCGGATTTTGGCAGAAGTACTGCATTACTGCAACTCGGTCATTTTAGACAAATCACAGAACTCAGAAGCATTGGACCAATCAGAGAATGCAGAGCCAACGGAAGTATTTGGCCAATTAGACCATGCAAATAATGACCCAAAAAACACTACTCGGAAATCGGAACCCGGAAACTGATCGGATATCCGTGAAATCGGTAATCGCCAATTGCGGAATCGGAAATTGACATTTTCGACCATCTTGAGTGGCCCACAATGTGGGCCACTCAAGATGATCACTGATTGGATCCCGGGTGGGGGCGGGGGGGGGGGTGTAAATAATACAAAAAACCTACATTCAATTTATTTATTTATTTTATAAATTAATAATAATGAAAATAAACCTGGCAGCAGTGATCAGATGCCACCAGCAGAAAGCTCTGTTGGTGGCAAGAAAGTGTGTGTGGAGGGGGGTGGGGGATTTGTGTGCTCAGCTGTATGGTTCTGCAGCGAGCATTTAAAGCAGCAGTATGCTGAATTGTAAAAAATAGCCTAGTCACTATAGGTTGTAAACCTGTGGTCCTTAACCTCTTGAGGACTAAAGACCAGGCTATTTTTGTAAAAAAAAGGCCACTGCAGCTTTAACGCCAAGCTGCAGAACCGCACAACACAGCACACCAGTGATTCCTCCCCCCTTTCCTCCCCACCAACAGAGCTCTCTGTTGGTGGGGTCTAATGCCCCCCCCCCCCAGTGTTTGTTTGTTTGTTTGTTTGTTTCATATAAATATTGTGTTTTTTTATAAATCTGCCTTTTTTTTTGTTGCTCTTTTCCCTCCCTCCCACCCCACAGCCAGCCAATAACGGCGATCGGCTGTCATAGGCTTCTGCCTATGAGAGCCGATCGCTCTCTTGTCCCCCAGGGGGACAGCCGTGTCACATGGCTGTCCCCAGTACAGCGCTGCTGCTGATCGCAGCGCTGTACAATGTAATTAGACGGCGATTCCGCCATCTAACAGTCTCCCGAGCGGCAACCGCCGCTCGGGAGACTGAAGGCGGAGCTCAGCTTCACCCACTAAAAGGAGATGCGCGCGCAGCCTGCGCGCGATCTCCTGCACTGCAAGCCCCAAGGACTTTACGCCAATCGGCGTTAGCTGGTCCTGGGGCTGCCGCCCGCGTCACGCTCATTGGCGTGACGCGGGCGGCAAGTGGTTAAATGGTTAATGTTACCAGAAAAAAAATACCTATGCTTTACTTGAAAGGATACTTAAAGTGAACCCGAGGTGAAAATAAAATGATGAGATAAATAATTGTATTTATCCTCCTACTCCTAAAAAGGACCTTTTTTTTAGCCATCTCATGGTTTTATTTTGTATTTAAACATTTACAAAGTCGATTGAATGTTTTGTTGTCTCTGCTCAATGGCAGTCTGTTAAGTGTCCCAGAGTTAAAAACATGAACTATTGACCTTTGTTTTTTTCATCTCTCTCTGCTCTCAGAAGTTGTATTCTGCCAGGAAAGCTTTATGGCTTTAATTTGCGTGTCAGTGATATTTACTACATTCCTGACAAGGTACCGATAAGACAGAAGCTGCCCCTTCCATGCCTGAAAAATTAACTCTTTCAGACAGGAAAAATACAACAAGTAAAACAGCCTGGTTATATGTTTTGCACTGTACATACACATGCTTATCTCATCATGTCACATAACGCCTCGGGTACACTTTAAAGGACCTCTGTCACAAAAATCTTAACATTTAAAATACATGTGAACATATACAAATGAGAAGTACAGAGTAAAATGAGCCATACATTACTTTTCTCCTATGTTGCTGTCACTTACAGTAAGTAGTAGAATCTGACATTACCGTCAGATTTTGGATTAGCCCATCTTCTCATAGGGGAAGGGGAGGGTTCTCAGGGTTTTCTTTATTTTTAAAAGTGAATGGCAGTTGCTACGTCCAACTGCCAAAAAAGTGTGCAGCGAGCAGGGAGTCTGGCCAGCATCTTTGTATAAATCTTTTTCAGGTAATGTCTTTATAAAGAATAAAGGCCATGCTGAGAATCCCCCATGAAGAGATTTCATAACCCAAAACCTGTCGGTAATGTCAGAATTCTACTCCCTACTGTAAGTGACAGCAACATAGGAGAAAAGTAATGTATGGCTCATTTTACTCTGGAAGAAATGTACTTGTTATTTGTATGTGTTTTAAATTTTAAGATTTTCGCGACAGTTCCTCTTTAAGTCAAAAAAACAAAACAAAAAAAATGGTTTATCTTACCTGGGGCTTCTTGTTGCCCTTCTGCTGTCATCCTGTGCTCATGCCATCCGTCCGTCCACATGCATTCTGATCACGCTCCCGTTGTGATTGTCCTGTACTGCACATGTGCAGAATACTGCCGTGCATGGGGACGCGATGAGGAGGCCTGTGGCTGGCCAGCTTTCAGGGGGCGCCGCTGCTGGCTGATGGGTCGGCTTACTTTGGAACACGCAACAACACAGAAACAAACATTTCCCAGTGGTTCACTTTGCCAGCAGTCGTTACCTGCATAACATTTCAGAGTATGTATCAGGCAAAGGAGAGATTTTACAACGGGCAAACACTAAATACTGTATATACTCGCAAATAAGTCTAGAAAGGTAGGTCTGATTCACTTCATAAAAGTATAGGGGTCGACTTATACACGAGTCACGGGCAACACTGAGCACACTGAGTAATGTGTGTACAATAAGTGACATTCCCATTTGCAGCAATTTACCCAGTGGTAAGTGAAACATTCTTGATAAAGGAAATGTCATGAAAACACAGGCCTGAAAGTCCTGGCCACAACAATTAACAAGGAAAGGGGCAGGGGGGAAATACTGGGCTGCAGGAAGGATTGTGACTAGTTGCTCCACTTGGGGGCTTGAAGGAGGTATTGGCTGCACTCTAGGGACAGGAGGGGTTAATAGCTGCAATACTCTATGCAGTGTAGTTATAAAGGAGACTCTGAAGCCTCCAAAAAATCAGGTTTTTACTTTAAAAACCTCTTTAAAATAATTGCCCCACCTAAAACGCCACATACCCACTGCTGAAAACTCAATTAATCATCCATAACTACCTGGGCAAAAATCCACGACTTTCCTGGTCATGGATTTTGCTGCCTGGGGAGGCAGAGCTTTGGGCTGTAGCTCTGCCTCCATGCGCGTCCATCAGCACTAATCGCCGCCTCTCCCCCGCCCCTCTCAGTGAAAGAAGACTGAGAGGGGAGGGGAGAGGCGGCGATCAGCCCCGATGGACGTGTGTAGAGGTAGAGCTGCAGTGCAAAGGTCTGCCTTTATGTAGAAGGAGCCCCGCCATGTGCCCCAAGGAGTTTGGGGTGATTTATGGAGTTTTCAGCCACGAGGATGCTGTGTTTTAGGTGGGGCAATTATGTTAAGCAGGTTTTTAAAGTAAAAAAAGCCCAAGTGCAGCCATTAACTTTCCCGGGTAGACTTATACTTGAGTCAACAAAAAATTCCAGCTTAAGAGGGTTAAATAGTGGAGTCGACTTATACAGGAGGTCAACTTGTATCAAGTATATACAGTAAATAATCTATAAATTAATATTGAAAAAAAGAAGCAATTTTAATCATTACATAGTTTTCCGTTAAGCTCCTCTTACTTAACAAGTTCAGACTATTCAGTTTTGATGTAAACGTGTCCAGGGTTGGAGCAGTCTTGATTGGGTGTGGCAAGGTGTATCAAAGGGTAGGGGCAGCATGGTACAGGGTTGGGCCGGAAATCAGTTGAAATACTGTTTTCCTTTCATCTCTGCAGAGCTGAATGGACTGGATGGGGTTTTCTCAACTAAAGTAGAATTTCCGTGGATTATTGGTGTTGTCGACGTTCCATTATTGACATTGCCGGCGCTCTTTAACTTTAAAAGGCAACGCGACAGATGAGATATGGAAATCAATGCTTGTCATGCTGCCTATTGCAAACACATTTGATTTGACTTAATTGTAGCGGCGCTGTTTCTCCATAATTTATGAGCAGCGGCTCTGTCGGCGATCGCTTCCCCTGGCGTGGGGAAGATGTCTTCTGACAGGAAGGTGCTATAACTCCTCTCTGTGGATCATCTCTGACCTGCAATGCTAGAGCAGTAAAGAGAACCTGTTATTTCATAGCGGTGATGCAAATGAGAAGAACAGGACAAGAGAAAGGAGGACAAGGTTCTGTTAGGCTGGGCACGGAATAAGAGCGACATTTACAGCTTCTTACTTTTTTGACCTTCCATGTTATCAGTCACAAAACCTACTAGCACTCACCGAGTTGTTTTACCTGCCAGGTCCCTGGGAAGTTTGCACCTCATGTAAGTGTGTTGGCCTGGGTTTGGACTTCATGTATTTACTGTTGGATATAGGGACACTCATTCAGATTTAGTGGAATTGTACCATGTGTCCTATCAGAAAATGGTTTTCTGTGGAAATGCTGCATTACTGCAACTTTATCCTAATCACAGAACTCAGAAGCACCGGACCAATCAGAGAATGCAAAATCAGATTACCACATAGCTCCCAACAGTCCCTCTTTGGGAGCCCTGTCCCTCTGCCCCTCTTTCCTCCTCATTTGTCCCTCTTTCAGGATTTTGACCCTCTTTCTATGTAAATATATATATTTCTCTACTAAAAAAATGTGTTTGACTCTAAACTTTATTACCATCCTTTAAATTGATATATTACTAATTGTAAAATGTTAATATGAAGGAAAATGAACCAGGATAGAAAGGACCAGTGTGGTTTGAATTATAAAACAACATATTTTTCTTATGAAATCTTTATGGTATGCGTGACTAGGGGTGTGACGAGGACGTGATCAGGGGAGTTGCAGGGGCGTAGCTTAAGTGTCCCTCTTTCTCATCTCAAGAAGTTGGGAGGTATGTTACCACAGTGATTTTAGACCCATCACAGCACTCGGAGACTACGGGGTATTCCGAGGTCTAGTGATTGGCCTAAGATTTCTGTGATATTCCGATTACCGCGGTAACATTCTGCGTTCTCTGATTGGTCCAACTTGAAAGTATTTTGCCAATCAGTGGATGCAAAAAATGACAATAAAAAAGACTCCAAAAAATCTGAAAAAAATTAGCTGCAGCCCCTCGTCTATAGCTGCTGTGAGCCGTGCATGCGGGTCTAGACAAGGGGGTGCAGCGAATTGTTTTTCCGAAATTTTTTGTCATTTTTTGCATCCTCTGATTGGCAAAATACTTTCAAGTATCCATACATGTTTGCCTCAGGAAGTAAAAAGTCTAGGACCAGCCCTGCCAGTAACGGTAGTATCTTCCTGAGTATGAATAGTCAAGGTTTTCATTCCAGTATAGGTAGCACCCCAGTACAGGTAGCCAAGGTTATCCCCCCATTATAGATAGGCAGCCCCCTTAGTTTAGGTATCCAAAGGTGTCTCCCCAGGATAGGTAGCCCCTGCATAGATAGTGTAAGTGGTGATATGTAGCTTCCTGATGTCTGCCCATTCCCAACAATCATACACCTGCAGATCAGCGGTGACCAAGAGAGAGGAGAAGAGGGTGGCAGGCTTAAAATGCAGGAATTGAGCAATTATGTCACTTCCGTATCCATAGCATGCTCCGCAGTCACAATGCCGCTCTCCGATCTTTACGTTGCCCCGGATCTGTGACGGAGACAGCAGCAGCCTTCTGATCTTGTGCTAAATAAAACTTACAACACAAAATGTTATACTGGCATTGTTTCTTGGAACCAATCCGACCAGTAAGTTACGCAATGGGGGGACATTTATCAAGAGTGTCTGAGACAAAATATTAGTAGGTTTTTAGAAATCCGTGCAGAACTGTCTCAGGCATCCTAAGAAATCACTTGCTGCAATTGTGCAGATTCCTCCTTAAACTGTTAGGAATAGGAGGAGTTAGGAATGTCTCTCAGGTAGTGCAGAGTGTGAGGGAAATTGCTGTTGCTGAGGTTAGGTAACCAACACATCTGCTGTCAGCAGGCTCTGAGTGAGGGGGGGGAAGCCCTTCACAAATCATGTCTAGCCTGCACTATCTGTAGAACTGCTATTGAGCACTTCTTAATCTGCAGCAGTTTAGTAGTGCAGCTCTAGAAATCCACGCTAAACTGCCACTATTACGTAGGCTTTGAGAAATTTCTTACTATCATGCAGAACAGTTCATCTGCTGTTTAGAACAGTTTTAGAAGAAAGAAACTGTTGGTAATGCTTTGATAAATCTGGCCCAATGTTCTTTATCTCTGCCATTTATCGTGTCATTTTCTTTCCATGAACCTCTACCTGAGCTTGGGCTTGAGAACCATAAAGAAAAAACAAAGCTTATTAATGAGAGCGCGCCGGGAAAAAATGCAGCTGAATTTATTTTGAAATCCATCACCACATTCATCTCTGGCACCTCCACAAAGAGAAAAAGTTGTGCCGCTGAAAGCACAGTGCAAATTACCACTTCTCCGTAAATCAACTTGATGAATCTTTAAAACTTTAGAGGAGCATTTGAAGCGGAGCGGAGCTGCATTTTGTCAAGGCAAAGAGCTTTTGTCTGGGTGCAATTATCACAGGCCGCTTTGTAGTGCGCCTTTCTGGGCTCCTGAAGTTAGGAGGTGTGAAAGCCGCGCTTTCTCTGCCTGTCATCCCTGTCGGGAAATACAACCAGCCCGGCTTCATTATAGAAGGTGTGAAATGCGAGATGTGACTTCGCCAATTGGAGCTTCCAAATTTACCATGGGGAGCCTTCAATAAACATCTGATCCCCTGACTCACCGCTCTGCTCCAAAACATTTCATCTCCAGGTTCATGGAAATATTGATGTGTGCATAAGCCATTTTGTAATTTAAAGGGAACCTAAACCGTACAAAATAAAAAGAGTTTCACTTACCTGGGGCTTCGACCAGCCCCCAGCAGCCATCCTGAGATGGTCCTCAACGATCCTCCGTTCCCCCGCCGCCACTTAGTTTAGATTCTGCTGACTGAGCAGTCGGCGGTCCACTGCACCTACGTGGCCTTGGCAGTGCGCATCCTCGTACGCGTTCACGCCGGGGAGAGCATCCTGCACGGGCGCAGTACGAGGCTTTCTCTTACTGTGCCTGCATAGGCGCAGTGGACCGCCAACGGAGTCGGCAGAATCGAAACCAAACGGGGGCGGGGGAACAGAGGATCGTTGAACTTGAGGACCAGCGCTGGCAAAGGACAGCTGCAGGGGGCTGGTATCAGCCCAGGTAAGTAAAACTCTCTTTATTTTGTATGATTTAGGTTCCCTAAAAGCGGGCCTGAACTCCGAACTTTCTTTCTGCTCTAAAAGATAAGCAACAGTATAATGACCTTCATAGAAAAATATTTCTTTGTTACAGATTACAGCACTCCTGCAATAAATCTGCAGTCTGTCTACTTCCTGCTCTCATGAAAGCAGACAAACGGTTAACGCCCTATGTTTACAAATGACAGATCAATTTGCACTTTAGTGATTGCTTGAAGATGACGGGGTTAGGCAGGATCTTCACTCTAAAAACACATAGGGTGCATGTCTCTCTTTTTTCCTTGTGTCCTGTGCAAGACTCAGGTCCATTTGAAAGCGAACCGGTTATAAATTGGCCATCTGTAATAATGACCACTTTGAGATTGTTGTAATACTGAGGTCTTAAAGTGTACCAGAGCTGAGCTAAAATAAAAGTTTTATACATACCTATGGTTTCCTCCAGCCCCATCCGCACGGATCGCTCCCACGCCGCTGTCCTCAGTCTTCTCCCTCTTCGGTACGGAGTCCCGTAACTTCAGCGAGTCGCAGCCAGTCTGACATAAGAGAAGTGCGCCCTCTACGTATCTCTCCGGCAGCTGCTGGAGAGATACGTAGAGAGCACACTCCCAACTGTCCCTTTTTTGGAGGGACAGTCCTTCTTTGGGAGCCCTGTCCCTCTTTCCTCCTCATGTTTCCCTCTTTCAGGACTGTGTACAGATCTGTGTAAGTATATTTATTTTTCTACTGAAAAATGTGTTTAATTGACTCTAAATCTTATTCCCATATTTTAAATTAAGATATTTCTTATTTTCAAATGTTAATATGAAGGAAAAGAATATGAAAGAACCAGTGTGGTTTGAATTATAAATAAACATATTTTCTTGTAAAATCTTTATAGTACGTGTGACTAGGGGTGTGCCAGGGGCGTGGTTAGATGTGTATCAGGGGTGTGGCTTAAGTATCCCACTTTTTTAGCCCAAAAAGTTGGGAGGTATGATATTCAATTTAGAACAATATCAGGTGCAGTCCTCCCTCCATGTAAGGGAGCCCCTTTCTTTATTGTGTAATATTCACCTTCCATGTGCTACTGCCATATCCAGTGCTCATGCCATGTACAGCCCATTCATATACAGCAGCCCCCCTCTTCTACCAATACCCCCCCCCCCCCCCAACCCCAACCTATTAACAGCATCCTCCAACTCCACGTGCAGAGTGTAACCTATGTTGGCAAATACAAATGCCTCTTGGTAACTGTTTTTCATTTAGGATATTGAAAAAAAAAAAACATACTCTTTAGATTCTGAGGTGAGCAATGATTTTCTGGAAATGCAGCCAATCCATTCGGTAAATACCAGCAAAGGCAATGCAGCCTGACCATTCACAAGAGATACGTGATATTAATGTCAGTGTAATCAGACCAGTTACATCACAGCGTATATGTTCACTAGTGACCAGTGACAACAATGAAAATATTATTATAAAGTGCCAACTTATTATGCAGCTCTGGACAATAACTAGGGTTACAGACAATGATAAATAGAGGTGATACATAGCAGTAGGTCATTCAGGGATACAGGTTACAAGAGTGTGCATTGGAGTGATGGTCTTAGAGACCAAATATGTCAAGTCAGCCAGTGAGAGGGGTGCACGGCGATGAGGGTGTGTGATCAAGCAGGATACACTGGGGGGGGGGGGGGGGGGGTTGGGGGGGTGGTTGTGGGGGGGAGACCAGTGACATCATTGGGAATGCAGCCTATCCATTCATTAGAGACCAGTGACATCACTGAGAATGCAGTCTATTTGTTCACTAGAGACCAGTGACATCACTGAGAATGCAGCCTATCCAGTCACTAGAGACCAGTGACATCACTGAGAATGCAGCCTATCAATTCACTAGAGACCAGTGACATCACTGAGAATGCAGTCTATCCATTCACTAGAGAACAGTGACATCACTGAGAATGCAGCCTATCCATTCATTAGAGACCAGTGACATCACTGAGAATGCAGCCTATCCATTCACTAGAGACCAGTGACACCACTGAGAATGCAGTATATCCATTCACTAGAGACCAGTGACATCACTGAGAATGCAGCCTATCCATTCACTAGAGACCAGTGACATCACTGATAATGCAGCCTATCAATTCACTAGAGACCAGTGACATCACTGAGAATGCAGCCTATCCATTCACTAGAGACCAGTGACATCACTGATAATGCAGCCTATCAATTCACTAGAGACCAGTGACATCACTGAGAATGCAGCCTATCCATTCACTAGAAACCAGAGACATCACTGAGAATGCAGCCTATTTATATACTACAGACCAGTGACATCACTGAGAATGCAGTCTATTTGTTCACTAGAGACCAGTGACATCACTGAGAATGCAGTCAAACTAAAAATCACCAAATACACTTTTGGTTTTACTGAATAAAATGATCCTATCTGCTGTGTTGTAGGTGGCAGCTTCACGTTACACGAGCTTGGTCTTGGAGAAGTTACACCACCTCATGGGACATTGTACCGAACAGACATCAGCCTTCCACATTGCTATTCAATGTCTGGTGAAAATGATGCAGACAATGAGGCAGATGGCGTGTTGTCTCCCGAACAACCAGTGAGACTGTGGGGACGGAACACCAAGTCCGGCAGAAGCTCTTGTTTATCCAGTAGAGCTAACTCCAACTTAACCCTCACCGACACCGAACACGAGCACATGGAAAACGGTAGGTGACTTCTCAAACACTCTTGTGTCATGCGTATTATTTACTAAAAACCATCAGTTTCCTGTTGATTTTGATGAGGTTTCATGGTTGAGGTCATAACTTTCAAAGATAATTTATTGTTTAGTAGTCCTACGTGGACGATGGTTGATTTACTGTTGAGAGTTGAGTCAATTGCTACATTCTTCTATCCCTTGGGAATTCCGGTAATGGGATCTTCTTATATGTTGAGTTAACTGACAGCTCCTGCTAGGTTGAGTCAACTGTTGGGTTGATTTATCTGTGGTTTCCTGCAGGGTTGAGCCAACTGCTAAATTTCTATAAAATGTTTTGGGAAATATTAGTGGTGAGAACTCCTGATGGGTTAAATTAACTTTGATTTCCTACTAGGTTTGTTTGTCAACTGCTCCTGCTGGGGTAGAGTCAGCTGTCTTAATTCCAAACTTTTCTTCGGAACTGTGGTGATAAAGTCACCCTGGTCAAAGTTCCCATCTTTGCCTCTTTATGGAAAAAAACAATGCAAGTACGTAGCTGCATACAATACCTACAACTCCATCACCAATATGCTATGCAGGGTCAATTAAAGTACACCGGAACTGAGAGAGAAATGGAAGCTGCCATATTTATTTTCTTTTAAACAAAACCAGTTGCCTGGCTGTCCTGCTGATCCTCTGCCTCTAATACATTTAGCCATAGACCCTGAACAAGCATGCAGGTGAGATGTTTCTGACTGAAGTCTGACTGGGTTAGCCACATGCTTGTTTAAGGAGTGTGATCCAGAGACTACTGTAGCCAGAAATGTCAGGCAACTGGTATTGTTTAAAAGGAAATACATATGTCCGCCTCCACATCCCTCAAAGTTCACATGTCCTTTAAGGATTGTTCACACAGCCAGCAAATGCAACATTTTAGCCGGCCAAAAGAGTGGCTTATAAGGAAATCTACCTCCGTTCCATTCAAATAAATGGAAGCAGTGGCATAGCAATAGGGGGTGCAGAGGTAGCAACCCATTGGGGCCCTTGGCCCAGAGGGGCTCCATAGGGCCCACCATCTGCCACAGTATTAGCTCCCTATTGGACCTGTGCTGGTAATGATCACTTCTACAGATACTTTGAATAGTAGTGATCATCAACAAAGCCCCTTTTTGCGCATCTGACACTTTTGTTCTTCTTGGCACGTTTTTGGTGCGGCATATCAATTGTTATGTAAAGAGTGCTTGGGGGCCCCATGGAAAACTTGCACCGGGGCCCATAGCGCCTTAGCTACACCACTGAATGGAAGCGATTTTTGAAAGACCGTGACGAGAATTGGCATTGTTCATGTAAGCATCACGATAGATCCTTTTGTTTTGTCTTGGACACTACATATAGGGCTTGATTCACAAAGCGGTGCTAACCTACTTAGCACGTCTAAAGTCTTTAGGCGCGCTAACCAGGGTGCTAAGTAGGTTAGCACCGGTTTTCTCAATCAGATCGCGTGCTAAGTACCGCGCGCAAAGTCCTATGCGCGCGCTAAGTCCCATAGGCTTTAATGGGAACTTCGTACGGAGCGCCCTGCACTCTGTGCAGTGCGCGCGTAAAGTTTTACGCGCATAAAGTTTTTCGCGCGTAAGGTTTTACGCGCGAAAAGCTCGTTTAGACGTGCTAAGGGGGTTTTCACAGGCGTGCTAACAGTTAGCACCGCTTTGTGAATCAAGCCCATAGTGTTCAAGATGGCTGCATTTGCTCAGTTCTGGGTCCCCCTGGGGGCTAAAAATGTGACAGGATGATCGAATGATGACAAAGTGATGCAAAGTGCTTTTCTATGCGGTAGCAAAAAAGCATTTAATGGCCCATACTCACGGGCTGCAAAAGTGGCCTGTCGCCAGCACACGTGAGCGTGTGGGCGACAGGCCGGCGACAGCTCCTCGCCAGGTCCCTCCGCGTACACACGGGACGGAAGCTGTTCCTTCTCCCCCCGCCGGAAGCTCCGTATACCTCAATGGAGGTTGCTGTCGCTAGTCCGCGTACTCACGCGGACTAGCGACAGTTGCGGCGGAGTTGCGGCGGCGACTGTCGCCAGGCGATTGAAACTTTCAATCGCCTGGCGACATCAGTGACGGGCGACAGTTCGGGGTGCGTGCCCGTGCGACGGCGCATACTCACAGGCGACCTGTCGCCGCAACACGCGCGCGCCACTTGTTGCGGCGACAATTGTCGCCCGTGAGTATGGGCCATTACATCAGCTAAACGAGCAACCACTAACCATCTTGCCAGCCACTCGTGTGACCCAACCCTTAAAGGGGAACTGAAGAGAGAGGTATATGAAGGCTGTTCTGTTTATTTCCTTTTAGACAATACCAGTTGCCTGGCAGCCCTGCTGATCCTCTGCCTCTAATACTATTAACCATAGCCCCTAAACAAGCATGCAGCAGATCAGGTGTTTCAGTGGTTCAGACTTATAAGTCTGATCTGACAAAACTAGCTGCATGCTTGTTTCTGGTTTTAATCAGATACTAGTGCAGAGAAATAGACCAGCAGTGCCGCCAGGTAACTGGTATTGATTAAAAGGAAATAAACATGACAGCCTCCATATACCTCTCTCTTCAGTTCCCCTTTAAGCTAGCTCCACATTACATACTCACAAAGGCCTTCTATGGACATGTCAACCTACCAGCATATGATGACCCCTCTAAAAAATCATCAGTGATTAGAAGAGTTCTTAGTTCTATTAGTTTTTCTTTTCTTTTTCAGGGAAAATGTATCCAAATGTATTTCATGGATTTTTTTCCGCATAACGTTTCTTTTCCATTTTGCGTAACTTTGTTGTTCTAGTTTTGGGGATTTTTGTTTGTGTAGTTATTGGTGAGTAACATCTTATTATTTTGTGAGGGAATCTGTTTTTCTATAACAATTCTCTCTATTTCCCCGCTATAAAATTGCCCTGAAGCTGTTTGGTAAGGCACCTTCCCCCCTACACCTCGAATATCCCACAGCATAAATCCTGATTTCAGTACCAAGTGTCGCAGTAGCAATTTAAATTTCTTTACCTCTGCTGTAGGGAGTGTAATTTATGAGCTTGTCGCTGCTCCCAGGATAGCTGTTAATGTATATTTTTAGGACAGGTTACAAGATTTTTGGTTTTTAAATTCAGTGATTCTCATTTAAACCTTTCTTGCGAGAGTGTAAGATGCAGGTAATGGCGGATGGAGGAATCAAATCCTCCTATTATACAGTGGGGTGTCCATCGTTAAAGCTAAACTCCAGACAAACATAAAAATACTATGCGCTAAACAATCGGATAATCAGCTTTCAATCCAGCTGCAGGTATAGTAGGGTCCACAAATGTTCTCATTAATCCAGGTTATGTTATGTGGGGTAGAAGGACATATCATGAAACTGGACTTTGTAAGTTTTCTAGTGCAGAGGTGTCGGGTATAAACTAAGTTTAGACAAGCACTGTAGTACGGTAATATGACCACTACGATATGTATGATCTAAATAGATTAAAGTGTACTAAGGGGAACAATGCAACACTAGTCCTAAAACAAAAAAAGAGAATTCCATAAGAAGAACCACTCTGATGATAGTACCAAAGAATTCTCGCTGAACGAAGCTGAACACAATAAAAACAATTAAAAATCACAAAAGAGATAGGGGCTGGTGACAACCACAATGCATATTATGTACGTAATCTGTAATAATGAACATGGACAGATTTGAGGAAAGGCCACAAAGGCCATAGCCTAGGGCACTTGGAAGGAAGGGGCGTGCAGCAGGCGGGCACACTAAGGCAGTTAAACTGCTAAACACGTAAAAAGCAACAGTCACAAACCCTGTCCGTGGCTGCCTTGCTTCCACAGGGGCGAGCAGTGGAGCACTGGTCCTGTGCTCCCCTCATCCTGTGTTGTGCTTCCTCCAAGGGCGTGGCTGGTGACAGTGGGCCTTGGACGGTTAGTTGTCTAAATTCCATCCTTGATAATGTAGTAACAACTCCTTACAGTCCTTTGAGTCATAAGGTCAAAAAAAGGATATAAAGGTGCATGGGAGCTAAAACCTCATATGAAGAGAAAATCTGCGCAATTAAATGCCAAAAAAGGAGTGTTCAGTGCTAACAGCTAATATTGCAAATTCCCCGTTGAAAATATCTAGAAAATACCCTAATCATATAATTGAGGACAAGCAACGATCAAGGAATCATTTTGAAAGGAAAGTGTAGGTCAAAACCCCCAATGGGCGACATCCGTCAAAGATGTGTACACATCTTTAGATTAGAAGTCTATAGAAAATCTACACAGACCTTTACCTGTTTTTTTGTCTCCCATCATCCACTGGCACACAAGTTAGGCAATATCAGAACTCTACATTAAGGTGTTACGGTGATGATAACCACTAAAGAAGTGAAAATGAAAAATAGGGATTAGAAACACGTTATAGATGCTTTTGATGTCTGTGGCTCCTGAGGCTGGGCCTCAGAAGAAAAAACAGAAAGTTTAAAAGAAAACACCTAACCAAGGAACTAGGTGAAAGAATAAAAAAACAACAGGGCAACCATTGCATAAATAGAGGGTTTTTAATACCACATTCAGACTTCAACTTGGTGTATGCCATTCAGAGTGCTGCAGAGTGTGAAGATTTGTACAGAGAGGAAACCAAGCAACCCCTAGTAATCACATGACCTAACATAGGGGTGTGTTCACAATGTCGATTAAAATATTGCAAGAGAAGTGAAAGAGGCCATCTACTGTATATAGTTAAATGCAAACCTAGGTTTTTAATCTAAAACCTTTATCTCCTGATGGCTCTTCTCCAGCATGACTCTCATACCGACAGGTCACGGAGAAAAGCATCGGAAGAATGGGGAATTACATTTCAGGAATCAAAAACCTAGGCACCGGGTACCTGAAGGACTTGCTGCAACTGTGGCACACCCCCCACGACCTCAGATCAAAAGGATCCAATAACTTGACCACCCCCAGAGTCCAATTAAAAACCATTGGAGCCAGAGATTTCTGTCATGCTGCCCCTACCCTCTGGAATGCCTTGCCAAACTTAAAGAGACACTGAAGCAAAAAGAGAAAAACGGGAGAAAAACGCTTTACAATTGTCTTGTTGTTGGAAGACAAAAGGGCACAGGCTGGAGAGAGTGCAATGGCCAGACAGCCAAGTGGAGAGTGTGCTCCGCTGATGTTAATATTCTGCAGGGGCCATGAAGAGCACTATAGCTTGGGGGAGTCCCAGAGGGCCCATTGCTGAATCTGGGGCTCTGGGCAATTACATATCACCACTGCCCCATCCCCTTTCAAGCAAGATCTCTCCATTCGGAACAAACAATAACTTCCATCAATGTTGCCCAAAATGTGATCACAATTGTGATCAGGCGGCCATAGCACTGATCAAATCTGCCATGGAAAACCGATCGGTGTATGGGCACCTCAACTGAAAATCACTATTCCCCCAGCATCTGCCTACAGGGGCATATCTGGGTAATATAGAGCCTATGGCAAACACAGAAATTGTGCCCCCTCCCTCCCCATCAGAGCCCCTTTCCCTCTAAAAACAGCATCCTTTCTCACATACATGTGTATGGTTGCCTGTGTTTTTTAGCATGGTGTATTGCTGAAGTCATTTTTTGGAAATATCTCTTCTTCTTCCCTCTCTGTCCTCTTTTCTAAAGGTGGCCACTAACGGTCCAATTCCTAGTGAAAAATCGTAAAATCGAAAAAAAAGATTAAGCCACATGTGGCATATCTAAATTAAGTAGCCATGTTCCCCTGATAACAGAATTAATCTGATCTGAGGTCTAAAGCCCAATCTACACGATACGATTTTCACAATTCTATTTACGATCCAATTAAATCTGACATGTCCGATCAGGATTCAATTCCATTCAATTTGATTTGCCATTGCAAAACAATGGCAAATTGCATTGAATCGAATCAAATCCCGATCGGACATGTCGGATTTAATCGGATCGTAAATAGAATCGTAAACGAATCGCACAAAGAATCAAATCATGTAGATGGGGCTTAAGTGATGGGGAGGCACAGGAGCAGGTATGGCAACATGGTGTTGTGGCGCCCATGGCAAGAGCCAAGCCTTCACCCCTCCCGATACGCCTCTGTCTGCCTACACTGGCTGCTGTACATCTTTACGTTTTACATTTGCGTCTTTACGTTTGCGGGTTAACAACAGTTCACACCTTAAGCCATGTAACTGGAGCAATCAAAGCCTGCATCAGTGTTCCCAGTGCCTCCATAGTCAACAGTTTAGAGTAACTCAATTATCACACACCTAGTGTTGTACTCGTAGGAACTTTCCATTCTCACTATAGATCTAGACACCTTGGTGGCTGAGTCAGGATGTGCAAACTAACTATGTAGGCTTAAATACCCTTCACTGTTCTCACCACTTATTTTAACTAAGAAAGCCACCTGGATGAAGTGTGAAACATCTTGTAAATTGCTCAAGAAATCTGTGACTTGCTTCCACTAGACACACCTATGTGATAGTAAGGTAGCTGCAGCCAGGAACGTTACTAGTGTTGATCTTAATGGATAATTTTGCTTTTGCAAATTTTCACATCATTTTTGCATGTAATCTTGATTTTGTGTAATTTTCACAACTTACACTAAACTAAGTTCATGGGAAATACTGATGTATTTTGAACACATTTACGCATAGGTAAGTTTTAACTCATTGCAGCAACAGGGGATTTCTGTGATTATTTTCAGATTTTATTGTTTAAAAGCAGTGCAATTTTTTCACAAGCTTTTAGACCCTAAAATTCATACTGCTAGATAGATCTGTGGCAGCCCTACACATTACAGGGATCCAACTCGGGATTACCACTCTGAGCTGTGGATTTCCATCCCGAGCCTGACTCTGGGTTACCGCCAAGGAGGTTAAGCAGGAGAAGAGCACTACGGCAGCTCCATTATGCAGCTGGCTAACGTACTTGTTAAGGGTGTGGCCTTCGATGTAGGGTTTGACCTGGGTTTAAATCCTGGATCGAAACAGTATGTAAAACAGTAAGGAGTCTTTGGGCAAGGCCCTCTAATGCTCCTGGTTGCACGTAGAGCGCGCCCTACGTGGCTGCAGCTCTAAAACGCTGTGAGCCTGCCAGAGGAAAAGCGTAATATAAACTTTATTAATTTAGTAATTATATAGCGGCAACAACTTCTGCAGCTCTGTACAGAGTATATAGTCTTGTCACTAACTGTCCCTCAGAGGGGCTCGCAACCTAATCCCTACCATAGTCCTATGTCTATGTATGTATCGTGTAGTGTATGTATCGTTGTCTAGGGTCAATTTAGGAGGAAGCTAATTAACTTATCTGTATGCTTTTTGGGATGTGGGAGGAAACTGGGGTGCCTGGAGTAAACCCATGCAAACATGGGCAGAACGTACAAACAGATAGTGCCCTGGCTGGGATTCGCACTGGAGACCCAGCGATGCAAGGTGAGAATGCTAACCACTACTCTATCCTTCTGCTAACCACCACACCAATGTGCTGCCCACTCCTCTCTCTTCCCCCTTCCTCTCTGTGATTGACTGGCTCAGTGACACACAACACCCTTGGGCTGATCTAGGAGCAGCCTCCTGACTTCCTGTGGCACCATTTTTTAGAAGCCTGTGCAATGGCAGTTTTTGAGGCGCAAAGCATTTTTTGTCACTTATGCTGGGAATACACGTTTCGTTTTTGCCTTCGTTTTAACCTTCGATTCGTTCAGTAAACGAATCGAGTGTTGAAAACGTATGTGAAAATAGTCATAATCTCATTATAGTTTCGATTAATAGACCCCAAAAACGAACGACTAGTGATCGAACATGTTTGATATTATCTCTCTTTATACATCTAATCGAGCCATTAGTAGGCTTGATGGCTGTTCAGATCGATTATATGTTCGTTTATGTTAGTCCGTCCCTGTAAAAAGGGATTTTCGTTTCGTTTCTTTGCAGCCTTCGATTATTGGAAAAACGAAACCATCAGAATCGAAAAAAAAAACGAAACCGTGGGTGGTGATATTAACCGTACGTTCGATTATTTCGGGAACGAAAAGGACAAAAGGCACAATCGAAACGAAGGCAAAAACGAAACGTGTATTCCCAGCATAAGGGTCAGTTTTTAGTTCTACTAAGTTTTCTCCTGGGAGATTATTTTTCATCTTCTGTCTAAAATAACTTAACACTTAGCAATTGAAAAAGTACCAAAACATAGGTGAAAAAGTACCCTCAAAATTATTCTCAGTATTTTCTTGCTTGCTGGTGGATTATTGACAAGGTGTTAAAAGATCAGGAGAAAACTCAGAAGAAAAAGTGAATGAGGGCCATAGTCTATTTATACTAAGGCTGCCTGGTTTGAAGTGTTATCCCTTATCTTTCAGGCAATGCAGGTAGGCACAGTTTTGTATTGACGTTTGTGGTGTACATCTGATGAAGCACATACAACACTGCTATGCATCTTTCCAAGTGTTTCTGTGAATGAAGTTTTTCTTTGTGTTTTAAAGTAAGCACCGGATATGCGTGGTGTGTCTTTTCCAATGTCGATGTTTTCTCAAGATCACACGTCTTTGTGCTTTTACCGTCATTTTATTCTCGTTTTTCTCGGCCCAAACTCTCAAGCTGGCTTTCACTTTGATGACCTAAAACGTAACGTATAAAAACAGTTTTGTGTACAGTGGTAGAATCGCACATAGAAAGGAATCCGCAAGATGCTAGTTCATCCATGGTTAAAAAAAGTCCTTTATGTCTCCCCATCCAATGGGTCCCATAAAAAAAAAAAAAAAAAAGTCCTTTATTATGGGAATGGACAGTCAGGGATGCTTATCACAAGGTCGGGATCATGAGCCTTTTTTTGCGATCATGAGGTCGTAATCGGCATTAGTGATCATCTCTCGATCACGAATGTCGATCACAAATGCACTCATGATTGCACTCGTTACCCGACTCATGGTCAGTAGTTACTCATGATCACTATTCGGTATTCGTGATTAAAACCACACCGACTTGTGGTTAATAGCAAGGCCCCCCTTACATGCTAGAAACACTAAATTTGCCAGATATGTTAAGAAGAACAGTGGGAACAAGAGAAAAAAATGTTTAAAAATACCTTATAGTTTTTGAGAAGAAATGCGGTAAATGACAGTTAAAGAGAATCTGTACTGTAAAATTCTTACAATAAAAAGCATACCATTCTATTCATGATGTTCTCCTGGGCCCCTCTGTGCTGTTTCTGCCACTCCCTGCTGCAATCCTGGCTTGTAATTGCCAGTTTTATCCAGTGTTTACAAACAAAAGACATAGCAAGTGATAGGCTGAGAGTAGCTCAGTGTGTGAGTCATACAGAGTGTGCAGGGGGCCTGGAGAGGGTGTGTATAGCTTCTATCCAATCACAAGCAGCACAGCACATTCCAGCCTGACTGCCTCAGCCCAACAGAGCCAACAGAGGAGAGAAGATTAGATGATATAACAGAGATAACACAGCCACTGTGCAACTATGAAAGGCTGCAGTAAGACAGAGCACATTAGAACAGCTATAGGAACTTATAGGATAGAAGAAATAAGGCTCAACATTTTGTTACAGAGTCTCTTTAATGTATTTACCGCATTTATATGTATAATGTTTTCCTTTGAAACTTTAAAATTGATTTTCTCAAAAGCTATAAGGTCTTTCTCAAAAAAAAAAAAAATCTCTTGTTCCCACTGTCCTTCCTAACATATCTGGCAAATTTGATGTTCCTACCATGTAAGGGGGCTTTGCTATTAACCTTTAAAGTCGGCGGGTTTTTAATCAGGAACTCCACTTGTGATTACATGCGGTTATTCAACTCAAAACCGCACTCGAGTCAGATATCCCTTTCTACTCTGATGGTGATCACGGGTCAATTCGTAAGTGGGCAGAGTCGAATTTGTGATCACTCAAATTCGTGATTGGGGGTATCCAAGCACCCTTGTGGACAGTCGCAAACAATAGTTATACTTTTCTGCTTGCTGTCTGGGCAGCACGGTGGCGTAGTGTTTAGCAGCGCTGAGTCACTGGTTCCAATCCCAGCCTGTGCCCACTGGTGTAACTAAGCGCGCGTTTTACATGGGGCCCAAAGCACTCTATTGATATGGTGCCCCAAAACCAAACAAGGATAGCTGTAGTGTCAGCAGGGCTTGGCCGAGGCAGAGGTGAGAGAGGCTCCAGCCTCAGGGCGCAATGTAGAAGGGGGCGCACAAATCTCTCAGCTATCATTCCCCTATTGCAGAGGTGCCCACACTTTTGCAGCTTGTGAGCTACTTTAAAAAATTAGCAAGTGAAAATGATCTACCCATGTATAATTTTAGGAGCACATTCGTATATACAGAATGGAAACTAGTGGGGTCGAGATCTACCATGAAGTCCTTTGCGATCTACCGGTAGATCGCGATCTACTTGTGTTTGAAGCAGAGAGAAATAAGAAAAGGGGATACATGACAGTGACTGCAAACCAGATAACTAGAGATTAAGGTGTTGGGGGGGGGGGGGGCTCTTAGTCTAATAGCAATCAGTGTGTGACGGCTGGGGTGGGAGGGATGGAGGGGCACACTTTGGTGGCTCAGCCTTGGGTGCTGGAGGACCTTGTCCTGGCTCTGAGTGTCAGAAAGGAGTAATCAGAGTAAGGAAACAGTTAAGGATTACCACTATAGAATGCATATATAGAGGTGTTCATTACCAGCATAACACTAATGAAAAGCTAATAAGATGGAAGAAGGAAAGCCCGTAATGGGCCTCTCTAGTTTGAGCACCTCCACCTTGTATTCAAAAGAGACGCAAATTATGAAGTGAATACTGCAGTGCAAAGTTTGCATCTGTTTTAAATACAAGGTGTGTTTAGCCTCTAGGGGGCTCTGCACACCTCTGTTGGTAGTCATTTCAGATGCGGCCTGATCAGGAGTGCTGCCGTTTTTTTCTCTGTTCTCTAAAAAAAATGTGTAAACCATTTTATGGCCAGCTGCCCCCAGGTTCACACTATGGGCTTGAATTACTAAACCTAACTCATATCACGGGCGCACTAGCATTGATGCGTGCAATTTCAAGTTTTGCGGCGCGTGTTTTCACGCGCAATCGCAAATTTGTGCCCGCGATTGCACGTGAAAATTCACAATGGTGTGCACAAACGCGAAAACTTGTAAAAAACTTGAAATTGTGTGCGAAAATGGTTTAGAGAATCAAGCCCTATGATTGTTTGTTTGTTACAGGTTAAGGTCTCTTCCATGAACACAATACCTCAATGCGGTGGAAGAGTCTAGTACGAAACATTCCACGCGCAAACTGTTTTGGAAGCTAACATCCTTCATTTTTATTTTGCATCTGTTTTGAATGCAGGTTGTGTAACCAGCCTATCATTAGGCTCTGCACATCCATGCTGCTGGCCAATCAGATGCAGCCTAGCTCTCCCTCCTCCCTCTGCTGTATAGAAATGTGGAGTTCAGCCTTAACCACGGCTGAACTGTTTGCTTGAGGTAAATGATGAAAAGTATAAGAACCCTGCAAGGCCCTATCCCCCCCTCTCCCCCCCCCCCCCCCCCCTGTGTATTTATGTAAAATAAGCAAGGCTCGCTCATAGGCCGTGACAATGAAAGGTTCCTTTATACTGAGACGGTAACTGTATAGCACCGTTCAGAGCTCTCCAACGCTTGACTAATCCCATGCATTCACAAGCAAGTGCCTTTCCCTGTCCACAGATCACATCTACACATCAGAGCTCAGGGAGCAGGCAAGCATGGCCTCCCCGCTGCACTGCTGTGTCACCTCATGGAATTTCCATGCCTTCAAACAGATCAACAGATTGGAGGGCGTATTATCCAGTCCACAGAAAAGCCGCGTCTACGGTTTCATGCTCGCCCGCCGCTGCCATTGTCGTGACAGCCCAAACACCATTATCACTCGATTCTCCGCATTCAGGATTTCACTGTGAAACTTTCCCAAACTGATGGTATCAGCACTCTCCAAAAAAAGCCACAGAGAATCTTAAATGCGCAGGAGGGAATAAAAGGGGATTTTATTGCATGTAAATTATGCCTTATCTTTTATTCCTGATGAAGTGAACTGTATAGCAGAACGTTTCCATCAGGTACATTCTATGCCTGCGATAATATCAGGGGTCAAGTCACGGTGGCTTTGTGATATCACATGTCAGCGTTGACTATAAGAGGAAAGCATTATAATCTTATATGCAGAGGTGAGGCTGTTGGATATGAACTGTTCTGTATGTTCTGCTAAAGTGTGTAATGCTGGAAATACACAATGAATATTTTCGGCAGATTTACAGGCCGCTCGACTTTCCGATCATTTTTCTGATCAATTTTTGGATCGTCCTTCTGATCAATTTCCTGGAGAAAATCAATCAGAAAAACGATCAAAATCAGATCGGACCTGTCGGAAATGATCTGTTGAGCCATCTGTCTGCCAAAAAAACTGGTCGTGTGTTCCCAGCATAAGAAGATCATCATGGCCACTGGTTAGATTGTGTTGTGTTTTGTAAATAGTAGTGTGGTGTTAGTGTAATGTGGTGTACATAGTAGTGTAGTGTACGTTGTAGCACATAGCAAGGAGTTTTGAATCAGGTGATACCATTTATTGGCTAACTTAGAGGTAAATAAAAAATAAGCTTTTGGCTAAAAAGCCTTCTTCAGACTTTGTTCCTGTATATTAAAAAGATGCTAAAACACACAGCTTATATACACTGGACATTCTTAGGAGAAACATTCTTTTGCAAACATACATAAATGTCATTAGATGCCTTAAAGAGGAACTCCAGCCCAAACAAACATACTGTTATTAAGTTACATTAGTTATGTTAATTAGAATAGATAGGTAATATAATCTTTTACCCACCCTGTTTTAAAAGAACAGGCAAATGTTTGTGATTCATGGGGGCTGCCATCTTTGTCATGGGGCAGCCATCTTTTTGGTTGAAAGGAGGTGACAGGGAGCATGAGACACAGTTCCAACTGCCCTGTGTCCTGATAACCCCTCCCAGCTGCACACACTAGGCTTCAAATGTCAAATTCAAAATGTCAACAAAAAAATTGCACCAAAACAGCAGAACGAGAACATCAACATCAGAAATCCCATCATGCTTTGCACAGCATAAGGGGAAAACTGCCCGGGCAGTTTTCTTCTGTGCAGCTAAAATGAGGCTTGTATAAGAGAAACAAAGTTCTGATGCTGTGAAACTGTTAAAGAAACACCAGGCCTTTTCAGTGCTGCTGAGTCGATTTTTAGTCTGGAGGTTCAGTTTAATTATAACTTCAGGACGGTCTCCCAGGGATGCTAGCTAATTTATGTCAAATAGATAAGACCACTTGTTTGCTAAAAACATCACATATAACAGACTCTGGGTGATGGGGAGACATCGTAAAGCCAGAGTTCAAACGAGATTACGAAGAGTACATCCACTTTTTGTTATAAGTTAAAGAGAATTGTGGCATTTAAAAACCATCTTACCAGCACAAGAAATACAACAAATAGTGGCATTAAACACTATTGTACTAGCTTATGAAATAAAAAATAAATAAAAATGTGTCATTTAAAGCCCATTGTACCAGTACGAGAAGTTAGAAACCTTGTTTAACCCTTCTTCTTCAGTTTTGAACCAATGTACGGTATACATTTTAAATGTTGTTACTTTTGTTGGTCATTCTTTATGCAATTTAAAGGCCACCCATTAATACAGTGTCAAGATTTTGTGTCCACGTAAATAGATACGTGTGGGCAATGGCAATTCAGTATATTTATTTTTGTCAGGTTTTTTGCTGTTAATACAGACATGCAATGTAGAGTTCTATGTATAGAAGTGTAGTGTTGTATTTGTTTGGTGGATTACAATGATATGGTCATGCAGAGTGGTCAATGGTATATATTGTACTGTATATGAAGAGATAGATTTGATTGTTTGAATAAAAAAAGCGATATAGATAGATATATTATTATAGGTTAAGAGATGTTGGCAGTGCAGTGTACTATGTATGGGGTGTAAAGCTGTGCTATGATCAGGTCCAGTGGTCAGCTAATGCTGTGGGTGTAGCATTCTATGAAATGTATTGTCCCGATGTCCAGTGGTCAGGATGTTATGGGGGTGTAGCATTCTATGAAATGTATTGTCCCGATGTCCAGTGGTCAGGATGGTATGGGGGTGTAGCATTCTATGAAATGTATTGTCCCGATGTCCAGTGGTCAGGATGTTATGGGGGTGTAGCATTCTATGAAATGTATTGTCCCGATGTCCAGTGGTCAGGATGTTATGGGGGTGTAGCATTCTATGAAATGTATTGTCCCGATGTCCAGTGGTCAGAATGTTATGGGGGTGTAGCATTCTATGAAATGTATTGTCCTGATGTCCAGTGGTCAGGATGTTATGGGGGTGTAGCTTTCTATGAAATGTATTGTCCCGATGTCCAGTGGTCAGGATGTTATGGGGGTGTAGCATTCTATGAAATGTATTGTCCCGATGTCCAGTGTTCAGGATGGTATGGGGGTGTAGCATTCTATGAAATGTATTGTCCCGATGTCCAGTGGTCAGGATGTTATGGGGGTGTAGCATTCTATGAAATGTATTGCCCCGATGTCCAGTGGTCAGGATGTTATGGGGGTGTAGCATTCTATGAAATGTATTGTCCCGATGTCCAGTGGTCAGAATGTTATGGGGGTGTAGCATTCTATGAAATGTATTGTCCTGATGTCCAGTGGTCAGGATGTTATGGGGGTGTAGCTTTCTATGAAATGCATTGTCTTGATGTCCAGTGTTCTGGTCACATTAGGGGTGTGGCATTCTATGAACTGAACCGTCACCAAGTCCAATGGTCAAGTCATGTTAGGGGTGTAGTGTGCTATGAACTGTACAGTCAACATGTTCAGTGGTCAGGTCATGTAAGGGGGGTAGTGCTTTATGAACTTTACTGTCCCCATGATCAGTGGTCAGGTCATGTTAGGGTTGTAGTGTTCCATGAATTGTATTTTCACCATGTTCATTAGTCAGGTCATGTTAGGGGTGTAGATTTCTATAAACTGTATTGTCCTCATGTTCAGCAGTCAAGCCATGTTAGGGTTGTAAAGTTCTATGAACTGTATTGATGCCACATTCATTGGCCAGGTCACATTAGGGGTGTAGTGTTCTATTATTATTATTATTATTATTATTATTATTTAGTATTTATATAGCGCCGACATATTACGCAGCGCTGTACAATGTATATATATATCTTGTCACTAACTGTCCCTCAAAGGAGCTCACAATCTAATCCCTACCATTGCCATATGTCTATATTATGTAGTGTAAGTACTGTAGTCTAGGGCCAATTTTTTTTAGGGGGAGCCAATTAACTTATCTGTATGTTTTTGGAATGTGGGAGGAAACCGGAGTGCCCGGAGGAAACCCACGCAGACACGGAGAGAACATACAAACTCTTTGCAGTTCTATGAACTGTATTGTCACCATGTTCAGTGATCACATCATGTTAGGGTTATAGTCAGGGCCGGTTCAAGTAACAATTGGGCCCTAGGGCAAAATTAGCCTGGGGCCCCCCAACAGACACCCCCGACCAAAAAGCGTCATTAGAGGCCCTTTGTTTTAGCCAAATTTTCCTCCTGGGCCCAAGAGCTGGCTGCTGACCCTCCCCCAATCACCTCCCAACTTAACAGACTCTACAGAGTCCCTGGGTAGCCACAGTTAAGATGGGGAGGGAAACCTTGCGGGCCCCTACAGGCTCTGGGGCCCTGGGGCAATTGCCCATTTTTTCCTATGGTAGCTCCGGCCCTGGTTATAGTGTTCTAAGAACTGTATTGTATTCATGTTCAGCAGGAAAGCCATGTTAGCAAAGTAGTTTTCTATGAACTGTATTGTCCTCATGTTCAGCGGTCAAGCCATGTTAGGGTTGTAGTGTCCTATGAACTGTACTGTCACCATGTTCAGTGGTCAGGTCACATTGGGAACTTAGCATATTATGAAATTTACAGTGATTATGTTGGGGGATTTAGTGGTCAGGTTGTGTTGTAGTGTTCTATAAACGATACTGCTGTCATGTTCAGATGTTGAGTCGAGTTGCAGGTGTTGTGTCCCACTCTCTACAGCGTAACAGCGGCATATTTGGATTACATGGTGTCGTTTAATCATGTAGGGATTGGTAGTGTTCTTTGTCCAAATGTAGTAAATATTAATAGCAGTTAGAAATGTCCCCGTACTATAGTATTTAATTGAAACTTAAATGTGAAAATGACTGAGAATGTAAATTTAATTATTCTGTTTCAAGCCTCGCACTTTTGCATACATTTTTGTGCTGAATATTTTACGAGTAACATGGATATAGGGGAATTCATTTTCCAAAGTACAATATCTGCATGTAATTTGAACGGAATGAATTCTGACACATGCAAATGGAGGAGGAAATTAATCCTGTGAAATAATTCAGAGTTAATAGCAATACTCTTATGGAATTATTCTTTGAAAATCATTCCTGAATTAGACAAGGCGCAGACTGTGATGCAATTCACTGGTGGTCTTGTTTGTCAAACTATGCTAAATAGGAACTGTGTGGGACTTATTGGACTAAACTGGAGTAAACAGAGCTGGTGGAGAGCAAGCGGATTCGTTGTTTATAGCAACCAAACTCTCTCTGTCTCTGCTTCACTGGGAGAGTTAAAACATTGGACTGTCAGCGCTCTTTGACCTTGGTGGCGCTCCAGGCACAGGCCTGTAAAGGCTGTGCTCAGAAATTACTCCGCATGGGAGGTTACTATTAGCAACTGTTGTACTTATACTAAAATTATTGCCTCCCAACTTTCTGAGATAAGAAAGAGGGACACTTTAAGACACACCCCTAACCACACCCCACCACACCCCTCGTTACTGATAACCCAAAGAATTCAGAAGTAAAAGATGAAGTTGTAAAATTCAGACTACACTGGTGACTTCTATAATCATTAGTTCTACATTTTATCAATGGAAAATAAGAAATATATAATTTTAAATCATAGAAATTAAATTTATAGTATATTAAAGTGGGATAAAACTCTGACATAACATTTCCTAAAAATGTGTCTTCTTACTTTTTATTACCCATTCAGTTATCATATTTGCTTCTGTGTGCATGTGATATTGTCTGTCTACAAATTACAAATTCCCAAAGTACAGTTTATCTGCTCTGAAGGCTGCCATTGCATTTGATTGCATAGCTGCTACATTTATATATTAAAATCTACCTAGTGATTAATTCCCAGCTCTTTCTGCTTCTCACCTCAGCACAGCTCCGTTTTCGCCAGTTTGCTTATGCTTACTGAATGTATCTGGAAAAGAATGTAAACAAAAGATAATGTTATCACCTCTCCCACATGGTCAGAAGCTTTTCACTGAAGCAAGGAGCTTTCCACTGAAGAACAAAGTGCTGTATTTAACAGTTTGGATGCTGTTCTGCTACATTTTTTTGAGGTAGTAGATTTTATGCTGTAAATAATCTTTTAGACAAAATACTGAGTTTCATACCATTTTAAACACATTTTTCAGTAGAAAAATACATATATTTACATAGATCTGTACATGAGTCCTAAAAGAGTGACAAATGAGTAAGAAAGAGGGACAGATGGATTTAGTTCCCAAAAAGGGACAGTCCCTGGTCCGTTGGGAGCTATACTATTGGAGACAGTGGATCAGCAGGACAGCCAGGCAATGTGCATTGTTTAAAAGGAAATATGTACGTTGGCATCCATATATCTCTCACCTCGGGTTCCCTTTAAAGAAGAAATCCAGCCTTAACAAACATACTGTCATTAAGTTACATTAGTTATGTTAATTAAAATAGATAGGTAATATAATCTCTTACCCACCCTTTTTTAAAATAACAGGCAAATATTTGTGATTTCATGGAGGCAGCCATCTTTTTGGTTGAAAGGAGGTGACAGGGAGCATAAGACACAGTTCCACCTGTCCTGTGTCCTGATCACCCCTCCCAATTGCTAGGCAACGAAAACAACAACATCAGAAATCCCATCAGTTTTTTTTTATGAGGTGGAGCTTAGCTTCCGTGCAGCTGAAATTTAGGCTTTGGTATGAAAAACAAAGTTATGATGCTGCGAAACTGTTAAAGAAACACCAAGCCTTTTCAGTGCTGCTGAGTAGATTTTTAGTCTGGAGGTTCATTTTAAGCTACCCCAGGGTGTTACACATTATATGGAGACATTTGTTTTCACTGTCTTGACTCCCCTGCCCGTACCATGCCTCTCCTCACCCCAAGTCATGCTTCTCCTGCCCCAACCCATCCCTCCCAACCTTATCCACATCACTTTCTGGCCTCCATGCACCAATCAATGGTCACACAGCTTTTAACTGACAAGAACACAGTCCAATCTCTAAAGTGGTAACCAGAACAATTATGGGTGAATACACAATGCTAGATAACTCAGCCAGGGCCGGTTCTAGTTGCAATAGAGCCCTGGGCAAAAATGATAATGGGCCTCCAAGGAACTAACCGCTACTTCCCAGATACTCAGTCAGCTCCCATCATGCATGCAGTGTAACAACAACAAACATGAGCCATTGTAATAAGTTCAGGTGTCTAAAGGTCTGGACCAGGTATGACGTCAATTAAATCATTATTCACAAGTTTAGAAACTAATAAAAAAATGCTTAACCATGTTGACAACAACAGATGGACATTTGTTCTTTTGGGTTTTATTCCTGCCAAGACTTGGGCTTCCAACCAAACCGAGCTAAACACACGTCTGGCTGAGCTCACAAAGCCACTCCGGAGTCCGTTTCTCTTTCTTTAGATTTATAATTTTCTTAGCAGTTGGATGCGACGGTTAGCTTAAGCAGCGGCTAAATTTGAGCTCCCTGGATAAATCTCTCGACGTTCGGGAAAACACTGGGCCGGCGGAAAAATCCCAGATTGAAAACACAATTGAAAATAATCTTTAAAAGCAGGAGCACAGTGTGACACAGCTTCATGGGAAGATTGAAAAATTCAACAGCAAATCTCTGCTTGCCAAAGATATTGGAATGGAATCTGTCTAGAGAACATATAGTACAAAATGTGAGTGTGTTTATAAAAAATATATACATATTATACTAATAATTTTCTTCTGTGCTGTACAATCTCAGCATGATGCCTTGGAGGGCTGAAGGGTCAGATCCAGAGCCGAAACATCCACAAAGCAGTTTAGCCAGATGCCTGGGGCCTGGAGAGAGGCTAGGGCCCTGCCGCCCCTAGTTGACACTACCTTCCACCAAATCTTATTAACCACTAAAGGACCAGGGGTGTTTTGCAGGATCTGTGCTGCGTGGGCTCTCCAGACCGCAGCACAGATCAGGATTTAGCCAGGGCGATCAGACTTACTCCCTTTTTTCCCCACTAGGGGGATGTCATGCTGGGGGGGGGGTCTGATCGCCTGCCGGCTTGCTGCGCTTTGCGGGGGGGGGCTCTTCAAAGCCCCCCTCCGCAGCGTTTTCGGCGCTCCCTGCCTTCCCGTCCCTCCCTCCATGGGCTGCGCAGGGTGGATATCCGTCCTGCGCATTGAAGGATAGGCTTCAGCCTATCATATGCCGGCGATCCCCGGCCAATCAGAGGCCCGGGGATCGCCGATCTACGTCACAGCGCCGTATGATGTAAAACAGCGGGGATTTCTTCCCCGCGTGTTTACATTTTGCCGGCGAGCCGCGATCGGCGGCTCTCCGGCTGTTCACGGAGGCACCCTCCGTGAACTGACATGGAAAGGCTGCTCGATCAATGGGCGTTAGCTGGTCCTAGCAGATCCGAGATGAAAAACTAACTATAACAAGTAACTTGTCTATATATCTTATCTAAAGTTTAGACCGTTTACACAGCAAATCTAGCTGCAAACAGCTTAAAAAGTTTATGATTATTTATTCCTGTGATACAATGAGAGCAGCCATGTTCTGTTTGTCACATTGTCACAGGCTGAGGGCTGGAGATGCTACCAGCTTGCCTGTGTGTAAATTCAGTCCCCTCTCCTCCTCCCTCCTCCCCTCTGCCTCTGAAATCAATGGTTAGTAACCTCCTCCTCCTCCTGCCCAGACTGAGCTCCCATAACCCCCTGCTACAGTGCCAAGGCACAAAAGGAGCTGTGGGCGAGGCTTGTTTAGTTTATAGGGAATTCGAGTGTTAAAACAAAACAAAAAATGTATTTGGCTTGAGGAATGCTATAAACTATATGAAAGGAACACAATTATGCAATGAGTAAAAGTTTATCTCGGATCCACTTTAAAAAAAAGCCAAGTGGCCATTAAGAGTAGGCCCAAAATTGTTACTTGCCTAGCACCCTGTTTCTCTTTAAGCCATCTTTGGTCAGGGCATCCCAGCAGGGTAGGCAAGTTTTGCTAGCTTAAGGTTGAAGTAGGTTGGGGTCATGGTAGGGTGGTGGGTAGCTTAGCGTAGTGTATTGAATATTGAGTTAGATTTGAGTTGACAGTAGTTTAAGTGGTAGGTTAGAAGGTTAGGCGTATGTGAATGATCAAGGAGGGAAAGGGTTTACACAAAGTGATTAGTGCTCACGTGTATTGCCAGCTGGCTTCTTCAGAGTGAGGGTGATGCTGCTGATCAACCAATGACTATGTCTACTCCTCTCCTGCTAGTGTCTCCTACCTGTGTTGAGGCTGAAAAGTCACACTGGCAACTAGAATGACGAAGAGTCTCTCCCTTCCCTGCTGGCTTGGTGGGGAATGTAAGGGACAGGGTGGGCTCGGCTGCCTTGGCTGGAGAGAGGCTCCAGCAGAAAAAAAGCTTCCTCCTCTTGCCTCCTTCCCACCCTTCAGTTGGTACCCCGACTGAAGGGTGGGAGGGAGGCAAGAGATGGAGGCTTTTTCCAAAATTGGCAGGAACATTATGTACAGGCTGGGACATTTTTGAAACTTTTGAGGACCCTGAGATGGGGGACCCTAATTCTGGGACTGTCCCAAGTAAATGGGCTTATCACAATTTCATGAAATTTCAAGTGATTTTCATAAATTCAATTACGATTGTAATGGAAGATTGGTAATCGCAGAAAATTATGTAAAATTGTGCATAATTAAGACCAAACACTTCTGAAATTATGAGTAATACAAAATGATGATTCAACACAAAATTACAACACACAATTACAAATGACGAAATTACCAATTCTCTGATGATTATGAATTACAATTTTGTGCCGCGCATGCAAAATTCGTGTTGTTATTACGAAAACACAAAATTTCAGGTCATCGCTACGTACGACGTCTGGTCACCATCCATACATTGCAGATCTCTTTTAGATTTCTATTGCTTTCTGTCTCCCCACTATGAAAGCAGGGTTAGAGGTGGAACTTCAGTCACGTTTCCGTTGCCGTTCCTCATATCCTTCCCCCTGGTCCTCCAGAATGTATACCAAAGCCATGGCAGTCACTACTGATTTCAGGGACAGGAAGTGAAGGAAATGTGCCTAGTGAGGGCATAAACAGTTGAGTTAAAACTCAAACGAGGATCTCACCTTGTTTCCTCACTAGCCAAACTCAAATATTTTTTTTCCTCAGTCGGATTTTAAATGATTGCTGGAGGGGCATTTAACTCTCTGTGTGTACATCTGAATTGCTACCCAGAGCTTAGCCTCAACGTAGACATATCAGTCAAAGTAATATATTGACAATGCTGCACTGCTTTCTGGCAATCCTCTCAGAGGTGGAATTATACTTTAATTGCCTTGTTTTGCTGGGAATGGTTGCTGTTGTTTTCTAAAATTGCTTTGGGATTGTGCGATGTGGTCAGCGCAGAGCTGAAGAGCGCTCGGAGGAATTCTTCCTTAGAAAACGTCGGGATGTCACGTAAAGCCCAAACTCTGACACCGCTCTAAATATACCATCCGAGAGATTCGTAAGCGGAGTGCCCAAATGTCAACCTTTCTATGTCTAACCAGGCTCCGCTAGCTCAAAACCACGCTTTCCAAAATTGATCAGATAACCTGAAACAGCCCAGCAGACCAATTTAAAGTGGACCTGAACTCTTGCACAGGACAGAAGAAAAACATAAAGAAATGCATCCTGTATGTATTTACAGAGTTTAGCCTATCCAATTCCCCCCTCATCTGGGACTAATCACAAGCTGTAATTTGACACTAACACCGTTACTGCCTATAGAGCGTGCCCTAGTGGCTGCAGCTCTGCGCTTTGAGTCCCCCAGGAGAAAAGTGTGGCATAAATGTTATTTGTCTTGTCTCTAACTTATGTCTGGGGGGGGGGGGGGCAATAATTCAGAGTTGATGCAAATTGTATGCAGCTTGGAATCGGACTAATAAAATGCAGCAGCTGCTACTTCATCTCCATGCTGGCATAAAACATATAGCTGAACGTAGCAAAAATAACATACTACATTGTTAAAAGGGTTAAAATAATTGGTGTAACAACCTCCACCCCTTTATAGCAGCTGCCTGATGTAACTCTGTGTATCCTTAGCCAGAGACCCGACACGAAAACCACTGTTTGAAATGTTAAATCCTGGTTAAAAAAAAAACCCGAAATGTCCACAAAAACAAAATGTCAAAGAGACCAAAAAAATCTGGCCGGTCCTAATCACCTAGGACCCGGCACAGTCGTCAGATGTCTGCTGCTCAGACTCCAATCAGAGGCTCACAGCATGAAAATCACAGTATCTTCAAACAGTTCCCAATCTCATCCGAGGCCACAGAACAGCGCAGGGAAAAAAAGAGCGCTTCCAATAATTGCTCAGGAAAGAAAGTTACGGCCAGAATGTATTCACAGCCAGGAAGAGCTAAAGCAGTTGGAGCAGCTCCTAGCTCTGTCTGTAGCATGTCTGCAGTCTTCATACAATTCATTTTTTTCTCCAAAGTTTCTCCTAGGAGATCAATTTTTTCATCTTAACTTTTCAGCACTCTGCCAAAGTACCAGAAAGTAGGTGAAAAAGCTCTGTCCAAATTATCCAAAGAATTCAGTAAATTATTCAGGATACCAACTTTTGCTGTACTTATCCTAGTTTCAGCTTCAGAAACACTTCCTATATCCTATAGCTGTATATTGCTGTATATTGATAACTCCACCCTGCCAATGATGTTTAGCCTAGGCTGTTTAGCAATGCAGAATTCTCCTTCCAGAGCATTGTGGGAGACCAGGGCCTGTATGCAATTAACTTTTTTTCTCCTGAATTTTCTCCTAGCAGGTAATGTTTCATCAAAATAACATTAAAATAACTTGACTGGGTCACATGACTGACTTCTCCAAAGGGAATTTCTCCGGAACAACTGCATCAAGAAGTGTTAGAGCTACGGATTCATGCCCTACATGGATAAAAATGTATTTTTTTCTTACAGTTCTTCCTCGCTTAAAGGGCCACTATTGTGAAACATTTTAAAATTAAAAATAAATACATATGAAATGTACATTTCTCCTAGAGTAAAATGCACCATAAATTACTTTTTTCTTCATCATAAACCAATTTTTATTTTGCAATAAAAGGAGTATAACATATTAGAACAGCAGAATAACATACTGTGAGCTATACTACAGAGAAGTACAATGCAGTACAATGAAAAGAGTACAGAACAATAAACAGCAGACAGCAATTTAGAAAATGCGTCAATAGTTAAAGATATACAAGAGCATCTCAATAGGGTATGATATCTGTTTCCATGAGGTTAATTGTTGCGTAATGAAGGATTCAGTAAGTGGTTTACTCTCCACCATGGCGTTTGCAGGACCCAACAGGTAATAAATTACTTTTTTCTTATGTTGCCGTCACTTGTAATACGCTGACAGATCTGACAGATTTTGGACAAGTCAATCACCTAATGGGAGATTCTCTGCATTACCTTTATGTTTAAAAAAACCTTCCTTTAAAGGATCTATGCAAAGATGCTGGCTAACCTTTCTATTTGTTAGTCCATTTTGGCAGTTGGGCATACATCAAAGGTCAGCGCAGGTTTAGAAAGTCATTGTATGTAGGGAATGACAAATTCTTCACCACAATATATCAGATGCTCAGAGGTAGGTATCCGCCAAACATCAAAACTAGAAAAGTCTTACCAGCTCCCAACAACCCACATTATAAGGTTGTAAAATGGCTCAGGTCACAGATAACATCCAGGGAACATCAGACGTCGTGAAGATCCAGTGGACATCCGTATGGAGGTAAAGTTTCAGGAATTTATATAGGAAAACAAAAACGGCAATATCTAAGCGTAACCCGTTTATTTAGATAAAATTTCTTTAAAAGGCAGTAGATATAAAAACGATAACTCACATACGGGGCCCATAGACAGGGAACTCCGGAAAATTAGCGCACATGTAATGGTCAATCGTAGATCAATAGACAATGGTGCCGCCTGTTACCTTCCCGACCGGTTTCGCAGTCCTGCGTCATCAGGGGAGAAAAGGCGAACAGGCGGCAGGCACCAAATTTATAGCTTTTAGTCTGGGAAAAGAGGGTGGGCAGTTGGACTGAGAAACGTCCGGCGTTCAGTTAGAGCTTCTGTAAATAAAGAAATTTCTGAGAATCCCCCATGAGGAGATTGACTAGTCCAAAACCTGTCAGATTTGTCAAATTTTCACTATCTACTGTATGTGACTGCGACGTAGGAAAAAAAGAACTTTAGAGTGCATTTTACTTCGGGAGAAATCTACATCTATGTGTTAAATTAATATGTACGTAGTTTAAACTTTAACATTTTTTGTGGTAGTGGTTCTCTTTTAATTATTTAAGTTAAATTTCCATGCAGTAATTTCATTTTTACCTGCTGTATTTTCCAAACTGTATAAGTTATTTTGTATGACCCAAGTTTTCTATGCAAATTATTTGCAAATGTATTTTTCCCGAATGCCAAACTTTTAATTTGCATCCAAGTCTGGGCTTACCTGCCGTGGCTCACCCATGTGACAGAGGCAGCTGCGATCTGATCCTCCCATGATCCTCTCCTTCCTGCCAACAGAAAAGCCGCAGAGAGCCGTCTCTGGCTGAGGCCCCCTAGGACTAGGCCAAGACACTGATAAATATTTGGGCAATTACTGCTTAATCCACAAGAATACAGATCACATCTGCAAGTCCACCTTGTCTTCCAAACCGTGACTGCAGCTTGATGTTTTCATCAAAGTTTAACTACGGGTTTTGTTTAAAACTGATATAGCGCCTGCAAGTGCCATGCAAAACATCTATTCATCTGTTTACATTCTAGACAACCCTTTTTACTTCAGTCTCCAAACAGTTATGACTTCCAATAACTGACAAATATAATTCTAATCCCTCTTTAAAGAGGAACTCCAGGGAAAATAATGTAATTAAAAAAAGTGCTTCATTTTTACAATTATTATGTATAAATGATTTAGTCAGTGTTTACCCATTGTAAAAGCTTTATCTTCCTGATTTACATTCTGACATTTATCATATCCTGACATTTTTACTACTGGCCGGTGATGTCAGTGGAAGTAGCTGCTGCTTGCTTTTTTGGCAGTTGGAAACAGCTGTAAACAGCTATTTCCCACAATGCAACAAGGTTCACAGACAGGAAACTGCCAGGACCATGGCCCTCAGTTTCCTGTGGGAGGGGTTTCACCACAATGTCAGCCATACAGAGCCCCCTGATGATCCGTTTGTGAAAAGGAATACATTTCTCGTTGAAAAGGGGATATCTGCTACTGATTGGGATGAAGTTCAATTCTTGGTCACGGTTTCTCTTTAAGTCTTAGTGAATTTAGTATTTTTAACCCTTTAGCAGCCAATATATTTAGAGGATTGCAAGTGTTCCAGGCCCATTTATTCACATGCATGCATATTTTCTTTATTTCTTTATTTGCTTTGCTTTCTTTCCCTGCTAATAATTTAGAACTGCTGTAATGTGTATTTATGGCCACTTGCCACTAGGGGGTAGAGTGAGACAATAACAAAGGGCTTATGCTTTCAGTTTCTATATTTTCTGCTAGCAGAGAAAGAGAGAAATCAAAGCATTCCAAGAATTTACAACATGACGTGTTCTGCCGTGACATGTGACATGATGAGATAGACATGGGTAGCCTAGCCTAGCACACAAATAACAAGGCTGTGTTCCTTTTTTCTTTCTCTGCTTGAAAGAGTTAAATATCAGGTTTGTTAGTGGCTGACTCAGTCCTGACTCAGACAGGAAGTGACTACAGTGTGATCCTCACCGATAAGAAATTCCAACTATATAACACATTCCTAGCAGAAAATGGCTTCTGAGAGCAGGAAAGAGATACAAAGGGTCAATAGTTCATAGATTTTAGCTCTGGCATACTTCAACGAATGTGTCATTGAGCAAAAACAATAAAACAGACACAAACTGTGGAATATCTTAAAACGCCATTATTAGGTGAAGGCAGATAAATACAATGGTTTATTTCATTAGTTTATTTTCGCCTCGCGTGTCCTTTAAACAATGTGCTGCTGGAGGGGATCAACGTGTTGGACACTTTGACCCACATAAGTCGGATGCCATGCCAGATCAGATCCGGCAGCGGCGCCCCTACGATCGTCCCAAATGCACCCACATAATATTATTAGTTTATAGTGCAGCGGCAGTGGATGGGGCCTGCAGGGATTACAGTTTCGGACATAGGCCGCAATTCACTAAGCTCATCTCCTGTCTTTAATAACGAATTTGTGCTGATTTTACTGTTATCATTATGGTTATAAAGCATTTCATATTCTCTAAGCAGTATACCTCAGGCAAACCTTTCAAATAAGGATTCAGTCCTTAAGTTAAGGAGTTATTTCTAGAGTTAAGGTTTTAATCCTTAAAATAACAACAGGGCCCATATTCACTTTTTCTCCTAAGTTTGCTGATACAAATCCTGAAATAATTCTGCAGTGTGTCTACTTCATACTTTTTAAAAGACAACTGTAGTGAGAGGTATATGGAGGCTGCCATATACCAGTTGCCTGGCAGCCCTGCTGCAGTAGTGGCTGAATCACACCAGAAACAAGCATGCAGCTAATCTTGTCATATCTGTCACAATTGTCAGAAAAACCTGATCTGCTGCAATGGTTGAAAGTATTAGAGGCAGAGGATCAGCAGGATAGCCAGGTAACTGGTATTGCTTATATGGAAATAAATATGGCAGCCTCCATATACCTCTCTCTACAGTACTCCTTTAATGGAAACAGACATAGGGTTAACATCCTGTGTTTATAAATTAGCTGCTCTGCCCAGTCACATTCCTGAGCTGACACAGCTGAGAGATCAAATTACAGTGGTGATAAGTCACAAATGGGGGGGGGAGGGTTAGACAAGCTAAACTCTCTAAATACATACAGGGTGTATTTCTCTGTGTTTTCCTTCTGTCCTGTGCAAGAGTTCAGGCCCACTATAAGTGACATTTGTACATGTTGCGGCTTAGTATTCCCTCATAGGAGCCCAGGCATTACTCTCTCCACCGCTACGCAGGCCGCACGCCAGCTTTATACATTGTTTCTAAGTGATGCCCCATAGCTTGTCCTATTACTTCACCCTTTATTCCAGCAGAAGCCATTAAACAGAGATATGCGCCTTCTATCGCCACAATTGCTTTTCTTCCCGGCTTGTAGCGTCTGCAGTAAAACTCCCATCCAGAGGGTGAGGGATGGCGCTTTGTGTCAGCTGGACTGGATGGAATGGATGAGGAACGGCCGGCGCTCTCTCTCTCTACGCTTCGACTAAATCTCGCCAAGTGTTTTATTTCTTAGACAGAAGCTTATATGCGCTATAACACTCATATGAGACATATACATCCCCTTAGTGAGCCGGTAAACGCTCTCCCTTAGCATCAAATAGCGCGGGCCTTTCATGGCCACAGTGATCTTATAACTAGGCAGTGACAGGCAGAAGATTCACAAACTCCGACACCATCGGGGCTTGTCACCAGAGCAGGATCATCCACCAGGCAACCTAGGCAGGTGCTTAGGTCCTGTTGGTCTTCAGGGGGGCCCACCTACCACCTTCTTTGACCTCTCTTTGCTTCAGCCAACCAAAAGGACCACAAGGGGGCCCCAAATCCACTACTTTGCCTCGGGCCCCATTACATCTTAATCCAGGTGCGTAACAATTGACCCTGCAAAGGATGCAGCCTCAGGTGGGCCCAGAAGCCACGGAGGGGCCATCCTGAGAGACTGACAACTAAGGGCAAGGAGAGAAAAAACTTTCTGCTCTCTGCAAAATTGTTCTAATGACTGCATCTGCTCAGCCACTGATAAGGAATCATACACAGTTTTGCAGACAAAGATTTGTAGACAGTCCCTATTCAGTGTGGAGCAGGCTCTTCTGTACAACATCCAGCCCCCAACCTCTCTATCCCTCCTCGAGTACTCTGTCCTGGCAGTAGGGGGGCCCAGCGGTAGTTTCGCAGGGGGGCCCAGTGATTTCTAGTTACGCCCCTGTCTTAATCCGTCTCTGCCTGTCACTGCCACAACCTTACAGATATACTCTGTGTCCTTGAAAATAAGACCAACTTCAAAAATAAGCCCTAGCAGGATTGTTCAGGATTTCTGCGGATGCTCGACGTATAAGCCCTATTCCAAAAATAAGCCCTAATTACAGTTCATCAAAAAAGTCAATGGAAATAGTGTCAGCTGCCTTCAGTAACATAACTACAATTCATGGGGCCCCCTGCCAAACGTTGAAGGGCCCCCCCAAATGTTCACGCCCCTTCTGTTGCCTCCCCTTGTTGCCCTTCACAGCCTTGGGGCCCATCTCACAAGGGACATGAAACAATTGTGGCCATCGTGATCTTCACACCCATAACAAGTGCAGCCACAAAAACACCTGATCTGAAATATAGACTCCTGTATCGAAGGAAGGCAAGATTAGTAGTTGGGGGCCCCCCACAGCTCTGGGCCCCAGAGGTGCTGCTCCCCTCTAGTTACACTTCTGGCTACCTTATATGTGTTAAACAGTAAAATCAGTAGGCTATACGGCAGTCTGCAGAAAGACGGATAAGCCCTTCACCAAACAAAAACACCTGCAAAAAAATTGCACAAAATATGCGCCACAAGACCCAAAACAATACCTCAAGGGACGCCAAGCAGCGGGAAACGCTGCTAGCATCACTTCACTCCCGACTCCATTACCATATATTAGAGCAGGTATGGGCAAACTTGGCCCTCCAGCTGTTAAGGAACTACAAGTCACACAATGCATGACTTTATGAGTCATGACAGTGGCTGTAAGACTCCTGCAATGCATTGTGGGACTTGTAGTTCCTTAACAGCTGGAGGGCCAAGTTTGCCCATGCCTGTATTAGAGCTATATTAGAGCGCTGTGCCTGCTTCCCGCCACCAGGGGGTATCTGAATAAGGTCCATTTTCCACTGCACTGCAGCAGCATTTTCCACTATCCTTGATTGTGCCGTTTACCTGTTGTGAACCGAGCGCATTTGTGGCGAGAATTGCGCAGCCCGATGTTTGCGTGCAGGGAAAAAGAGGCGCGCAGTAGTGGGAAATGAGCACCATGTAAATCGCGGTGCTCTAGCGATCGGCAAAACGTCTGGGACATACAGGGACCTATTTTAGGAAAAAGTGTGGTTTAGATATATATTTTGGAGAATTAACTATTCTTTTTTGCAATTTATTTTTTGGGGGATGGTACAACCCCCATCAACTACAGAAGCCATAATAGATGCCAAAAACACAAATCCAAGAACTAGTCCTGTACATGGCCTTTAAATACAGATGGTGCATAAAGAGATGTGGTAATTGCATCATTTTTTAGCGCTGTGAACCTGGAGTTCTGTTGTAAGCGCACTGGCCTGTGTACTTTCTGTGAGGGAGACAAATATTTTGTGCTGGCGGTGAAAACGAGCGCTGGAGATCCGGGGACAGAGATTTTTCTGCTGTCATCATTAGCTGCAGAAAATGTGCGCTGAGGATCTCCTCATTGACTTACAATGATTGCCGGAAACTCAGTGTGGAGCAACAATTCATTTGTCACAGGAAGATATGCCAGACGCAGAATACTTATGATCCCAAGTGTACCGCTTTGTATTGTGCGGGGCAATGTGTTAGATCGGAGAGAGGAGTTTACGCTGGTATTTTTAAACCACTTCTGCCAGGAATCAGAACACGTTACTGAAAATGGACACATTTCCGTGATCGGCGTTCTAAAGTGGACAGCGACGGGGGAGAAGGTCGGTAACAGAATAAAATTCCATTTACAGAGGGGTTATGTTTCCGGACTACAGAATATTCAGTTTATCCTGAAAAATGTATTTTCTGGGTTAAAGCAGGATTGTCAGCCACAAAATCAAATTCCATAAAATTCCTCTGTGTTTAATATGCAGCCTGCAACCTTACCCTTCATTGCAAGCTCTCCAATCCATTCAGAAATGTTTCTGCTGTAATAAATCTTATCTGAGTCAGACTATTTACAACATTGCTGACGAGAAGGAAGCTTGTCATCACCCCTCCCACATTCCTGCTCCTCACTGATTGGCTGAGGGCAGTTCAGAGAGCTGCTGAAATCTGATCTATGCTGTGCTCACATTCGTTTACAAAGCAAGCTAGCTATGACAGTGCAGTTGCAGTTTCTAGGAGAAAAAAAAGTAAGGGAGGAAATGACATCAGCATTGGTTTCAGTCAGAGGGAATCAAGGTGGCAAATGCCAGGAACAGAATTATCTTTATTTACTGTATAAAATGCACTGAAATAAAAATTTGGATTGTACAATACACCTGTTATGTAAGTAGAACAAGTAGTTATCTAATTATATATGTCTTTTTTACTGGCATAGTATGGCTGACCCTGCTGCTTTAAAGTGGACTTAAAGTGAGAGGGATATGGAGGCCTACATACTTATGTAATTTTAAACAATGCCAGTTGCCTGGTAGTCCTGATGTTCCTGTATATGTAATACTATTAGTCATAGACCCCGAACAAGCATGCAGATCAGATATTTCTGACAAAAATTTGACAAGATTAACTGCATTCTTGTTTCATATGTGTGATTCAGATGCCAGTATGATCAGCGGGACTGCCAAGCAATTGGTATTGGTTAAAAGTAATAAATATGGCAGCCTCCATATCCTTCTCACTTCAGGTTCCCTTTAATGCATCGAGAAGCAAGGCATTGATTTGAATAGGTAATTTGTAAGTCTTTTTATAGTTAGGTACAATCATGCGCAGATTTACAAAAGTTAGAACTTTGTGTGGTTAGTTACAAATTACACAGCAAGGTACCTGTAGTCCTCCAGCTTGTTTGCTAGCTGTACACTGCATCTATTACTGTGAGAAGAGCTTTCAGCTATAGCATTCCTTGAGTGTGTCTGTGCTGAGTAAATGAAGTAGAATAGTGTGTAAAAATTGGTTTGGTACTCTACTACTGCAGAGTCACAATGGGCCTGCTTCACAAAGCTTTTCTGTTACCTTATTTATTAACTCACAATTTTTAAAGGGAACCTGAACTGAGTAAAATTATTTAAAATAAACATGAGGTAACTTCAAATGAACATTACATAGTTACCTTGCCATCAGTTCCTCTCAGAAGCTCCCCATTTGCTTCTGACTATGGTCCCTTCCAGTTCTGACAACATTTTGTCAGAATTGAAATATATCAGTTACTGTCAGTTATATATCAGTTGCTGTCGGTTATAGCTGAGAGGACAACTGCTGTGTCAGGTAATGTCCATGTTTCCCTATAGCTCAAGTAGGTGATATTACAGTTAAACAGTGCGCTGAGCAGAAAGCTGTTATGGGGTAATGGCCATTTTCAAAATGGAGGACGGAGAATTCTGTTGATCACAGTGGACAATTGGGACGCGGGACAGGAGAAAGAGATTGAGGAGTAGACTACATGGGAGGCAAGTATGACTTGTGTATGTTTATTTGGACTTTTACTTTTTAGTTCAGGTTTTCTTTAAATTACTTAACTAATGGTTTAGTTCTCCTTATTTGACATAACTAATGGTTTAGCTCTCCTTATCTATTTATCTCATGAATTATCTCTCCTTATTTGTTTATCTCATGCATTAGCACTCCTTACAGTTAAGGTGAAAAATTAGTAAGCTGTAACCTTTGTGAATCAACCCCATTGTCCCTTAACTAGCTGTATTGCACTGCCAACATAGAGAACTGTGATTCCTAGGAGATCCTTTATACTGTTTAAGTACTTATTTACTTACTGTACAAGTACAACATAGCAGTTGTTTTATACTGGGTCCACTGCCGACCCCAGGAAAAATGACCTTAATTTCATTACAGTTTGATATTTCCACTAAGGGTGACTGACTACATATTGCAGCTTTTAGCATTCTACACATGAATACCCCAAACATTACACCTCTGACAGGTGTTGAAAAAATATTGTACATCCATTTATTTCACTGTTTAAAGAGACACTGAAGCGAAAAAAAAAATATGATATAATGAATTGGTTGTGTACTATGAAGTTTAGCAGCAAAGAAAATATTCTTATATTTTTATTTTCAGGTATATAGTGTTTTTTCTAACATTGCATCATTCTATAATATGTGCAGATTACACAACACTCAGCATTCAAAATGATTCTTTCAGAGCAGTCTGTGAACTAATTACCTCTCCTCTGCCAGATGAAGAGTAAATAGTCCAATAACACTTGAGATAATAAAAGTCAGATAACAGCCCTCTCCACGACTTTGAAAGTCACAGAGCTTAATTGCTTTTTTTGCATAGAGATAACAACTGGAGTTTCTTAAAGTGGATCCGAGGTGAACTTTTACACATTGCATAATTGTGTTCCTTTCCTATTGTTTATAGGGCATTCCTCAAGCCAAATACTTTTGTGTTTTTGTTTTAATGCTCTAATTCCCTATAAACTAAATAAGCCACGCCCAAAGGTTTTCAGAGAGCCAAGGCACTTTCAGACAGTAGCAAGGGCTCATGGGAGCTCAGTCTGGGCAGGAGGAGAGGGGGTGTTACTAGCCATTGATTTCAGAGGCAGAGGGGAGGAGGGAGGAGGAGAGGGGATTAGGCTGATGGCTCAAGATAAGCCTGCCTCTGTGTAATGTTTACAAACAACATGGCCGCTGTCATTGTATTACAGGAAGAAATATTCTTATTCTATTAAAGCTGTTTGCAGCTAGATTTGCTGTGTAAACTATCTAAACTTTAGATAAGATATATAGACAAGTTACTTGTTATAGTTAGTTTTTCATCTCGGATCCACTTTAACTCTTACTGTACTGGAAACAATTAGACTGATGTATCTGATCTTAATGTTTTATTTCTTAGCTGTACTACACATACAAATCATAATATCATAATTTTTTTTTCACTTCAGTGTCTCTTTAAGACAATGACGTGTTGTATAGCATTGCACCAGCAGTAATCGCAGGTGTTTGAAAAATATTGTACATTTATTTATTTCACCTTTTGCTGATGCAGTCCACCCAGTTAATGCTGCCAGCTAGCAATGTGGTCCACACTCCGTCTCAGGCCCACTTCCTCCTGCTGCATTTCAGTACCCCATTTATTTTACTGTTTAAAGGGAAGGTCCAAGCAAAAAAAAAAAATGAGTTTCACTTACCTGGGGCTTCTACCAGCCCCATGCAGCCATCCTGTGCCCTCCTAGTCACTCACTGCTGCTCCAGTCCCCCGCTGGGAGCTTTCTGACCTCGGAGGTCAGGGCCGAATTGCGTACAATTTTACACATTCCCGCTCGTGCAGGAACATTAACGCATACATTTTTACGCGTTAGTGGTGCAACGCGTAAATTTTTGTTCCTGCACTAGCTGGAATACGTAAAAATGTATGCAATGTGGCCCTGACCTCCGAGGTCAGAAAGCTCCCAGCGGGGGACTGGAGCAGCAGTGAGTGACTACAAGGGCACAGGATGGCTACATGGGGCTGGTAGAAGCCCCAGGTAAGTAAAACTCATTTTTTTTTTTTGCTTGAACCTTCCCTTTAAGACACTGACATGTTGCATAATGTTGCATCAGTAGTGACCACACCAGACAGGTGTTTGAAAACGATTGAGCATTTATTAATTTCACTGTTTGCTGGTGCAGTCCACCCAGTGAATGCTGCCAGCTAGCAATGTAGTCCACGCTCCATCTCAGGCCCACCTACTCCTGCTGCCATCTTTCAGTACTTGTATGCACACTTCTGGGTGAGATTGCTGATGCACTCCACCTAGCTCATGCTGCCATCTTCTGTTTTATAAAAGCAAACTACACTAAACCTTGGCTTTTTAGTATGAGGGCTTTTTGGTCTCCTTTGTTCCCCTATACTTTCCTAGTAGTTTTTGGTCACCCCGAGCTGTTCGGGTATTCTGTCCATCTAGCAATGTGGTCTCTTTGGTGATAGCTGATCAGAGGCCTCACACTGTTACTGCTCCCGCTGATCCATTCTCCATCTCAGTTTCTCCATTCTTGGGCCTAGTGTCTCAGCACTTCTTCTAGACACCTTTATGGGTGGCATTCATCCCAGGTGTCATCCAGTTCATGATGCCAGCTGGCGATGTGGTCTCCTTCTCTTTTGACAGCAGAGGTTGCGTAGCAGCACCGTTTCTCAATTTCAGTTCCTTCATCCATGACCCAATGTTTCCACTGCCTTCTGTAGGCTGAGAATCATACAGAATTCCAATTTGCTTGCTGTTTTTTTTAATTATGATTATTATTTAGTATTTATATAGAGCCAACATCTTCTACAGCACTGTACAGAGTATATTGTCTTGTCCCTTAACTGTCCCTCAGAGGAGCTCACAACCTAATCTCTACCCTATTCATGTGTCTATATCGTGTATCGTATTCAAGGGCCAATTTTAGTGGAAAGCCAATTAACTTAATCTGTATGTTTTTTGAGATGTGCGTGTGGAAAGTGAATTGCCTGGAGGAAACCCATGCAGACACAGGGAGAACATACAAACTCTGTGCAGATAGTGCCCTGGCTGGTATTCGAACTGGGGACCCATCGCTGCAAGGCAAGAGCCCTAACCACTATCTCACCATGGTGACATTTTCTGAAAAACCACAAGGTCTTTTGGAACTTTTTAGTGGTTCTAGCATGTATTAGGGCTTTGCTATTACATTGGCTTAATTAGAATTTGCGAATTAGCTTTGACAAAACTTTGAGGAATCACCCGAATTTAGAGGACATTTTTGAGAGACTGCCAGAGGCATTCCCGCTCATCCATGCACCTGAACTGACCCCATCATTTTTAAATCACACATGACAATGTGTGTAGTAGGAGGTCCTATTGCTTATGGGTCCCCCTAGTTTAGATGGGTTCCTCTCCATTTCGATGCTCTGCCCCACATTCCTGGTTCCCGCTGGAGCCAGTTAAACATAAAACAAATTGCTTCTGAAGTACGCATGTCCAGAATGCTGCTGTACTCAGCCATGTGGGAGCGCAGAGTGGACAGAATTTGCAGTGCTTCTTCGCCTTCCTTCGGTCTTCCCTGGACAAGGTGAGGAGATGTTTTCTGCTAATTGGTCCTTCAGGAGATTCCACAGGCCTTCACATAGTACATTGCAACTCCCATATGGATATGAGAAACAAAACAGGCAGCGAGGCTTCCTGCACCTGTGTGGATGGCAGCGTGGCCGTACACACCTCTCAACGAGCCCTTGTCGAGGAGGTTCAGGGGGTCCCAGCGCTGGATCAATGGAGGCAAGGGGGCCAGGGAAAGCCTCTTGATTACCCATTGGTTTCACAATCGGCCATTATTTTTCCCTACAGTTAGCGTATGTATTAGTTCACTGCTGGTGAGCTGAGAACACGATGACCGAATGACGGCTCTCCCTGCTGCCGCTCAAATTTCCAGCGGTGTAAAATACTATTCCTCCTCCGAGTCATAGCAACTCGGAAGGAGAAGTAATTCGGGGTCGGCAGAACCCCCGGCTTACCCTTATGCGCCCCTGCACTATAACATTGCTTCTATGGTGGCGCCTACTTTCGGCACTTGGCGCAAACCACCTGCTTTGTTACAGGTACACTTAACCACTCGCTTTTCATCCATTTATAAGTTTACTAAACTCAAACCCCTGATTATCTGCTTCGTGCTCAGTGTATAATCCGTGTAGGACTGAAATAACAAATTTCCATCAGTCCAAAAACGGCAGGAGGTGTTTGATTATAGACGACATGATTATTCCGAAAAAGGGAAAGGATTTTTTTTTAGAAATCTGGGCCTGATAATTGAGAGAGGGGCTTTCAGTGCTGCTGCAGAATGCCCGGGCAGGTACATTGCGAGGATGAGGCTGGGGCCCGTTATCAGGGCTGAGCAGGAATCTAAGCTATGCTGAACCTCCACACGCCACAGCCTGATAAAAGATTGTCTTCCTTTTTTACCTTGCTGATGAGGTAGGCAGCCCTGTGCAGCATATTTGTGTAAATATTTTAATCTGGCTTGAAAAGAAGCGGCGCCGCAGCCTGTAATTATGCTAAGTATCCCCATACACTTGTAGACCTTTAGACGGAAACAGGAATTAAACAAGAAATCCCACACATGTTTTTCTTTCACGGCTTACCCACCAGGTGTGAGCGGGGAGCGGCGTTATATGTCAAGTACGTGTGTAATCGCATCTGTTCCCCAGTCCTTAAAGTGATGCACCGCCTCTATCCTCTACCAAAAATTACTTTTATTACAATTTATTTATAAAGGGCTTAAACACCCCACGCAGTGCAGTAAATAATAAGGGGGCGTGGAGGACAAACTGAAGTAGATAACAAGTAAGGCACCGGAGGAGAAAAAGACCAAACTATTTAAAGCCTTAACTGGTCTCATACCTGGGACTTTTTTTGTATCAATCGTTTTTATTGAAAAGTTTTGCAAAGAATACAGAACAATTTTCCAACAAAATCTTATATCAACATTAGTAAACAGGAACAGAATAGACAGTTGACAATGAGCTAATCATAACTTAAGCAAGTAAGATATGACACTAGTTGTTGTATTACACATAACTGTGAGTTGAACAACGATTACAGTGCATAGTCGGACGAAAATTTCTAATCCGCTGTCGTATCGGATAGTCCATCAACCATCTTTAACCCCTAAGGGGTCGGGAGAGGACTAGCCTACAGTATCTTATCTAGTACCTGTAGCATTGAAACCTAACCTCCAGCGAGGTCATACCTGGGACTTTTTAACTTACCGATGCTTCTTACTGGGGAAAATTAGTACTGAAGGGCAGATGGCCAGGCGAGTTTGAAGAGGAGGGTTGCGAGGGTCTATTTTAGGCCCCGTTCACATCTGAGCTATTAGCAGGTGATTCCTGCTAATCGCTTTTTTAAAGAGACTCTGGAACAGAATTTTGAGCCTCATTTCTTCTATAAGTTCCTATAGCTGTTCTAATGTGCTCTGTCTTACTGCAGCTTTTCTTAATTGCACAGTGGTCTATCGGGCTCAGGCAGTCAGGCTGGAATGTGCTGTGCTGCTTGTGATTGTATAGAAGCTATACACACCCTCTCCAGGCCCCCTGCACACTCTGTATGACTCACACAAGTCTCAGCCTATCACTTGCTATGTCTTTTGTTTGTAAACACTGCATACAAATGGCAATTGCAAGCCAGGATTGCAGCAGGAAGTGGCAGAAACAGCACAAAGGGGCCCAGGAGAACATAATGCATAGAATGGTATGCTTTTTATTGTAAGAATTTTACAGTACAGATTCTCTTTAAAGCACTAGTGCTATTTTACCCTATGGCAGTGATCTCACTGCCGCGATTGGCGCCGATTGTGGGTGATTAGCGCCAATCGCAAAATGTGTAACATGCAGCATTTTGCAACGATTCTGGAGAAGTCGTGGTACAGTACATATTAAGTGCTGACCGCGATCGCTCAGAATCGCGGAAGTGTGAGCAGTGATTTTACCGCTCTAATCGTGGTAAAATCACCCACATAAATTAGCGCTAAGCGCTACCATTTTACAATGTATAGTGTGAATGAGCCCTAAAGGGTACCTGTAACAAAACAAATTAAGTTAGATACTCACCTCAGTAGGGAACCTGGGAACGTGAAAAGCAATCATGGATATTTGTGACATACAAATAAGCAGCTAATCAGGCAGTCAGGAGAGGGGCTTGTATGCTTCTCATTCCACATCAAGGAGAGGATGATCTACAGGTGCCCACTAACGGTACAATTTGATCACCAAAGTGATCAAATAAATGTGATCAGATTGGCGGAAAATGAACTACCTGATTTTCCTAAATCGACTGCAATCAATTATAAATGTAATAGTTCAATGGCACTGGTTGTGATGGAATGGAAGTACAAATAGGTTCATTGATGGTGAAATAATCAATATACAGGTAGTTCCCGGTTATGACATAGAGGACTATCGGTTCGTTCTTAAAGAGGAACTTCAGCCTAAACAAACATACTGTCATTAAGTTACATTAGTTATGTTAATTAAAATAGATAGGTAATATAATCTCTTAGTGACCCTGATTTATAAGAACAGGCAAATGTTTGATTTCATGAGGGCAGCCATCTTTTTGGTTGAAAGGAGGTGACAGGGAGCATGAGACACAGTTCCAACTGTCCTTTGTGCTGATCCCCCCTCCCAGTTGCTAGGCAACGTGAATAACAACATAGGAAATTCCATCATGCTTTGCCCAGCATCAGGGAAAAAAAGCCAGGGCAGTTTCCTTTGATGGGGCGGAGCTTAGCTTTTGTGCAGCTAAAAATAAGGCTTATGTAAGAAAAACAAAGTTCTGATGCTGTGAAACTGTTAAAGAAACACCAAACCTTTTCAGTGCTGCTGAGTAGATTTTTAGTCTGGAGGTTCACTTTAACCTGAATCTGTCCATAAGTTGAAACACTCTGCCATCTCTGCCCCCTGTATCTTCTTTATGCCCCGTGCCCCCCTCTGTGCCACCTCTGTCCCCTGTGCCTTCAGCGTACTGCAGAAAAATGTAATGTTTAAAAAGCATTTTTTTCTTTGAATTTTTTAACCATTTACCAGCAACCTAGCGTATTAAAACGTCATGCTTTTTTGCCTGTTAATGGCAACATGACGTTTTAATACGTTGAGCGTTCCTGCCGCCGCTCCGCACGTGTGCGCGTCGCTACCGCAGCCGTTTCCGTCGGGTTCCCATGCTGGGTGATTGGGGAAGAGGACCGAGAGGTCTTCTACCCAATCGCACTGCCTTAAGTGAATGGACGCGACCGCGAACAGCGGCCGCGTCCATTCATAAAACAGGAAACTGTTAAAGTTTAATAAAGAGTAAAAAAATAAATAAAAAAAAATTGATCACTTCCTATATGGGAGAGTGTTCACTAGCGCCATCTTGTGGCCAAAAAGTATATTACACATACAAAGCACATACATATGCAAGTACATACACACTATTAATAAAATTAATAAAATTAAAATTACACTTACAACCCCCCCCCCCCCCCCAAAAAAAAAAAAACACTTGTAAAAAAAAAATATCAGCTTAAAATAAATAAATAAATAGTTGCCTTAGGGACTTTTTTAATCTATATTTTATGGTGGGAAATGATTTTAATTTATTATATAGGGGCAAAAAAAACCACAGAAAAATAACACCTATATTTCAAAATAATATATTGTCGCCATACATTGTGATAGGGACATAATTTAAACGGTTTAATAAATGAGACAACTGGGCAAATAAAATGTGTTTGTTTTATCCACAGGAGAATGTTTAATTTTAAAACTATAATGGCTGAAAACTGAGAAATAATGATTCTATTTTTTTCTTTTGTTTTTTTCCCATTAAAACGCATTTAGAATAAAAAAAATTCTTAGCAAAATGTACTACCCACAGAAAGCCTAATTGGTGGTGAAAAAAAACGAGGTATAGCTCATTTTCTTGTGATAAGTAGTAATAAAGTTATTAGGGAATAAAAGGGAGGAGCACTGACAAGTGAAAATTGCTCTGGTCCCTTGGGGGTGAACTGGTTAAAGTTGATTTTCACAGAAACTACTTCACCTAGATCTTTAAAAAAAAATTCACACAGAATCAAATGTCACATTTTTAGGCCCTTGGTATTGGTGGGTCAATTGTAAGCCAGATGTTTGTAAGTCAGGGACTATCTGTATATTGTCATTTTCTTTGCAACAGAATACCCAAGCAGCTCGGGTGACCCAAAACTACTAGAAAAGTAAGGAGACTAATGGATACCGCAATTGCTTACTTAAAGGATACCCAAAGTGACATGTGACATGATGAAATAGACATATGTATTTACAGTGCCTAGAACACAAATAACTATGCTGTGTTCCTTTTATGTTTCTCTGCCTGAAAGAGTTAAATATTAGGTATGTAAGTGGCTGACTCAGTCCTGACTCAGACAGGAAGTGATTACAGTGTGACCCTCACTGATAAGAAATTCCCCTTTTTACCTCTTTCTTGCTCTCAGGAGCCATTTTCTGCTAGGAAAGTGTTTTATAGTTGGAATTTCTTATCAGTGAGGGTCACACTGTAGTCACTTCCTATCTGAGTCAGGACTGAGTCAGCCACTTACATACCTGATATTTAACTCTTTCAGGCAGAGAAAGAAAAAAAGGAACACAGCATAGTTATTTGTGTGCTAGGCACTGTACATACACATGTCTATCTCATCATGTCACATGTCAGTTCGGGTATCCTTTAATGCTGTATTATCGCAAATACTTTCTGTTTTAAGAAGGCAAATTGCTTTTTTTTTACTGTTGCTTTTTAGTAGGAGAGCTTTCAGTCTTTTATATGTTCCTAGTGGTTTTGGGTCACCCAGAGATGCTTGGGTATTCTGTTGTTCTGGTCCAAGCCCCTATCCCATAGAGTCATATCAATCTCTGCCATGCACTGAGGAGGACCAACAGTCCGAAACAGGCTGTCTCCATGTTGGGTTGATTTGGCTCTGTAAAATGTATAAACTATACGTTTGCTATACACTAGCGGTTCTGGACGTAAGCCTGGCTTCAGGAGCATAAAGAGATCATTTGCATATTCAGCAGTGATGCATTGTGGGAGACCACAGTTACTCACTTAAAGCTGAATTATCACAAATACCTTCTGTTTTAAGAAGGCCAACTACACTGGACTTTTTCTTTCCTATCGGATTTATCTGATCGCTCAGGCGATTTTTTTAGCTGAAAATTGTACCGTTAGTGGGCACCTATAGTGTCGTAAATGTGAAATGCCGCTTTTCTCTTAAAAATGGGCCGGCATCTCTTCTGTCTAAAAAAATGTCCTTTCCCTTTAAAGAAAACCTGAACTGAACATTAAAAGTCACAATACACATACACAAGTCATACTTACCTCCTGCGTAGTCTACTCCTCAATCTATTTTTCCTCTCCTGCATCCTGTTTGTCCACTGTGATCAATGGAATTCTCTGTCCTCCATTTTGAAAATGGCCATTACCTCATAACAGCTTCCTGGTCAGCACACTGTTAAACTGTAACATCGCCCACTTGAGCCATAGGGAAACATGGACACGTCAGTTCTCCTCTCAGCTGTAACTGACAGCAACGGATATATAACTGACAGCAAATGATATATTTCAGCTCTTACAAAATGTTGTCAGAACTGGAAGGGATCACTGTAAGAAGAAAATGGTGAGCTTCTGAGAGGAACTGATGGCAAGGTGACTATGTAATGTTCATTTGAAGTTACCTCATGTGTTTATTTTAAATAATTTTACTCAGTACAGGTTCTCTTTAAGCCCCACACTTGCATGAAGAAGCAATTACCGTCATGCTTGCCACAGCGTAGCTGTGCTGAAACAAACCTCATTTAATTATAGCTCCACCAGCACAGCTAATGCGACACATGTGTAGGTTCAATGTAATTTGTTTGACCCCTCTCTTGTACCTCCCGTTAATTAATTTCGGTAATTGTAATTTTTTTTTTTTTTAAAGAAATCATATTAACAGGAAATAATCATCGTTCCAGCTTGGCGGGTTTTTTTTTTTTTTTTTACTCCAAAGATTTCGTACTTAAAAATAAACAAATGGCATCAGATCCGCGGTGCAATTATCTCATTAATGAGAGATGTCACACGAGACCCAGCTGCACCTTGCAGAAGTCACTTTGTAGAAAAGAGCTGCTTCGTCGGGGTCCCCTGTGCCCAACTAAGCGCTGGAAATTCATCCAGTACAGTAATCCTCCCTCAGCTCGGCTGGGTCCTTTATGCCAACGAGGCAATTACTAACCCATTTCTGAACAATGCCGTGATTAGGTCAAGTGATCGTCCTAGCGCTCACAGAACGATACGTCGCTTTCTGCAGAGGGGAAGAGAGGGTTGATGGGAAATGGGGTGAGGAGCACTTGCGCCAAAACTTCTCTGCTATAATGAATCTTAAAAGTCCAATTAAACCCAAGAGTGAACAAGGCAAGTTCCAGCAGCAATAAGGATGATGTGTGAATATAAATGATGTATAAAAAGCAAACTGGTGTGCAGAATAACTCTCCTTATTCGTTTACTCAACTCCGACTCTTTGTGACCACATGAACTTTTGCACGCCAGATGTGTCAGTCAATCGCAGCTTCTTTCAGCTGTTGCACAGACATGTTCATGGCTTCACACGGGCTGTCTATCCATTTTAGCCTCTGTCGTCCTCCTCTTCTTTTTCCCTCAATTTTTCCAATCAAGCAGGGGCGTTGCTAGCCCCAAAGATCAGTGGCACATGTCCCTTATCTATTTTGGGGTGCCCCAAGCAGAGTGGAGGCACCACAGCACCCAGCATGGCATCACACAATACCCAGCATGCCCCATAGAGGCACCATATTATCCAGCATTTCATTTTATGCTGTGTGCCGTGGTGCCTCTATGTGGGCTTATTGTGTGCTGTGATGCCTTTATGATGCCAGCATGGGGTAGGCTGGGAGCTGTGGTGCCTCAATGGGTTATAGTTCCTCAATGGAGGGGGGTCTGTGGGAGCATGGGAGGGGGTCCACTAGAAGGTCAGGGAATGCTATGGGGGAACTGCCAGATAACCTGGTGGCAGGCCAGCCCACCCAGCGGAAAGCCAGACCAGCCAGGACAGAAGCCAAGTAATCAAGGTGCTGTGTATTAACGAACAAGTCACACTACATGTTACCGAGGAACAACCTCCTTCATCACCGTGAAAAGCAGCACAAACAAGGACAGCGGCGAAGGTACCAGCACCGCCAGCATCATACCGGTCACACAGAAAGCCCTCACATTTGCATATGGTGAGGAAGGATGACATACAACGCATTCTGAGGGTTTTGCACCTGATGAAGGAGGTTGTTCCTCTGTAACATGTAGTGGGACTTGTTCGTTAATACACAGCATCTTGATTGCAGCCAGTGGTGTGCCGCCTCTTCTTTCTACTTTTGATGTGATACAAGCTGTATGAGCAATCTAGCTGAGACAAGGCACCAGCAAAGTGTTTCAAGTAACTTGTTACTTGATTAGCTGCTTACCAAGCACTTTGGTGAATTTTACAGAAGCCAAGTAACTCTGCCTAGTTATGTTTAAGTGATAATGCCTATTTATGTGATATGCTGCATTTTTTTTTTTTATTAATGCAGAGGGAGCCTCATCCAACATTTTGCTGGGCAGGCCTATTTAGACCGCTGTTCATGTAAATAGGCTCCACCCATAACTACACCCACATTGTGTTGCGTGGCCACACCCATTTTACAGCTGGAGTGCCCAAAAGTGCCCTGAATCTCTTAAGCAGGCCATACACTGGCCCGATTTGCGCCCGTTTCGACAGCAGATTCGATCACTGGGATCGAATCTGCTGCCAATCGTTCACGCTACACGCCGAATTTCGATCCATTTCGTCCGATCCCGTCGATCGTGCCGTGCGGAAAATAACCGTCGATCGCCCGCGGGTAAAGAGCGCATCGCTAGCGGCGTTCGAGTGCCCGACGACCGACGCAATAGAGCCCGCATACATTACCTGCTCCGCCGGCGCGACTGCAGTCTCCCGGTCACCGCTGCTCCGTCTGCGCTCTGGTCTCCAGGTCCGGCATGCCTCACTTCTTCTAGCCCGGCAGGAAGTTTAAACAGTAGAGCGCCCTCTACTGTTTAAACTTCCTGCCGGGCTAGAAGAAGTGAGGCATGCCGGATCTGGAGACCAGAGCGCAGACGGAGCAGCGGTGACCGGGAGACTGCAGTCGCGCCGGCGGAGCAGGTAATGTATGCGGGCGGGCGGGGGCAGCAGCAGCAGTACCACCACAACAGATTGTGAACGGTTTCAGGCTGAAATCGGTTCACAATCTGTTTGCTGTAAAGGTAGCCATACGATCCCTCTCTGATCAGATTCGATCAGAGAGGGATCTATCTGTTGGTCGAATCTGATGGCAAATCGACCAGTGTATGGCCACCTTTAGGATCCTAGCAATGCCCCTGGTGTGCAGAATAACTCTCCTCCTCATTTGTTTACTCAAGTCCGACTCTTTGTGACTATATGTAGGTCTACAAGTCAGATGTGTCTGGCAACTTTGGATGGGCCCCTCCCTGCCCCCCGCTTTCCGCACAAGTAAACTGAGAACCAATGTTATACAATTGGCTAGTGCACACTTTAATGTGTTTTCCCCATGCAGATAAAAACAGACAGCAGTGAAGCAATGCAGGCATTTTCTCTATCAATTACATTAGCTTCTGTGATAAAACAAGTTTTCACACTTACAGACACACATAGGTCTCGATTCACTAAGCGTTTTCAAACACTGTATCAAACATTTGATAATTTACCTCATGAATAAAATCTCGATTTTGAATTCACTAAGGTGTTCTATGTTTATTGAATGTTTTATCAATAAAACATTTGATAAATCTATAACACCTTACTGAATTCAAAATTAGATTTTACTCATGAGGTAAATTATCAAACCTTTGATAAAGCTTAGTAAATTGAGGCCATAGTGTGCAGAAAACACATACAGAAGACCGACAGATGAGTTTGCTCCCAGCCTCAGCTTATTACACTCATGATGTCCATCTCTGATGGAGCAGAACTGGCTTTGCAGACTCCTCCAGCATCACTACAGTACACAGCACTTGGGGAGGGGTGGAGAGGATGGGGGCGGAGCTCTGCAGACTCCTCCAGCATCACTACAGTACACAGCACTTGGGGAGGGGTGGGGAGGATGGGGGCGGGGCTCTGCAGACTCCTCCAGCATCACTACAGTACACAGCACTTGGGGAAGGGTAGAGAGGCTTGGGGCAGGGCGCTGTACATAAGACCCTGCTGAGCACTGAATAGGGATTGTTTACAAAACTTTGTATGTTTCCTTATCAGTTGCTGAGCAGATGCAGTCATTACAACCACTGTGCAGAGAGCAGAAAGTTTTTATCGTCAGTCTCTCAGGACAGGGAAAAGAAACTTCTCCATCCATGGGGCCCCCCGCAGCTTCTGGGCCTCCCTGTGGCTGCATCCCTTGCAAGGTCTATTGTTACGCCGCTGATTACGTCCTGCGTTAGCACATGATCATGACCAGAGACTTGCATATCCATCACCTAACCAAACTGATCACATGCTTCTCCAAGAGTTCTCCAACACATGACCATCCCTACTAGTGAACACTCTGCCTTATTTCTTTAAGTATTCACAGGTTAGATCTCCTGGCAGTCCAGGGAACTCTCTGTAGCTTTCTCCACATCCACAATTCAAAAGCATCACATTTTCTATGCATGACCTTATTTATAGTCCAACTTTCACAGCCATATGTTACTACTGAGAATAGCTTTAACTATCCTGATCTTTGTTGGTAAAGTGACATCTCTATCCTGTAGTATTTTATCCAAATTTGCCATAGCTTTCCTCCCAAGCAACCAGTGCCTTATAGCTACAGTTGCCTTCTGGAGAGATCTCTGATCCCAGGAAGATGCATTTGTTACAACTTATGTAACAGAATAACCCTAGGCATGGGCCAAATATTATGAACCACATTACACACACATCTCTTTGCCTCTCATCTCAAGACTGAACTGGTGAGCGGGGCAATCAGTTATGGCCATGTGACATCTGAAGTAAAAGAAAAATAGATTTCAGACTAAATTTCCCATCATTCCTACATTATCAAAAACTATTTGTTTGCATGAGGAAGTGGGACTTATCTAAAGGAAAATCAGAGAGCAGTTGTAAGACAAATGTAACAGACGAGGAGACTGAGTACGGTTAGAAAAAAGAAAGGGATCAAGGACACAGCCTTGAGGTGCCTGACATGTAGCTAAGGGCATCTATGGGAGTTTACATTTGAATGTACGAATGCTTACATTGAAACTATAGTCTAAATGTTTGCTCTGTCTAAAAGGTTTACTTACACCATAATGACTTCTAGAAACAAACAATTATTTGCAAGATAGTTACTGGAATAGTTGACAGACTGTGTTTCACTTTTCCAAGAACTTATTAGACAGTTGCATGCTGCACTACCACACCTCCACCTCCTCCTCATGTTCTTAAGGGAGCTGGTTTCGACTTCGCCAAACTGCTCCCAGCCTCAGCTTATTACGCTCACTCTGACCATCTCTGATGGAGCAGAACTGGCTCTGCAGCCTTCTCCAGTATCAGCACAGTACAGAGCACTTGGGGAGTGGTAGAGAGGTTAGGGGTGGGGTGCTGCACAGACTAGCCTGCTGCACACTGAATCGGGAATGTCTACAAAACTTTGTATGATTCCTTATCAGTGGCTGGGCAGATGCAGTCATTAGAACACTTGTGCAGAGAGCAGAAAGATTTTTCTCTCCTTCTCCTTAGTTGTCAGTCTCTCAGGACAGCCCCCCCCCCTGTGGCTTCTGGGCCCCCCCTGCAGCTGCATCCCTTGCAGGGTCTATTGTTACGCCCCTGCCGAGTCGGAATTCCATGTTTTGTCTATAATTACGAGTCATAATTAGGACTGCCATTATATATATAATTATCGGTTAATAGCAGATCCCTCGTACATGCTAGAAATGCCAAATTTGCAGGGCATGTTAAGAAGGTCAGTGGGAACAAGAGGGAAAAAAATGTAAAAAGACCGTCGTTTTTGAGAAAATCGATTTTAATGTTCTTGGGCTGAGTGTGGGAAATGTTTTAATTGCCGCTGACTTTAGCAGTTAATTGCAAAACCCCAAACACCAAATTTGCAGGGTATGTTTCGGCTGCAATTACGGATGTATTAGAAATCGCCATTCGTAATCGTAGCAGATCACGAATGATAATTTTGAGGTCGTAATTACTGAAATTGGCTCGTAATTATTGTTTAGCCGTAATTACGAGGTCGTTATGAACATCCCTGCTTTTGATCATTAATTGCAGTTGATAAAAAAGAGGAAACATAGCAGAATGTGTTTCTTCCCTGGATTCAGTGTAACTACTAGCAGAGAAGTGAAAGCTTTCCTGACTGTAAAGGTGGCCACACACGATACAATAAAGTGATCCAATTTTACGGCAGTTCGATAAAAACGATCACATTTCCCAAAAAAATCGAAAGCTTTTTTTCATTCTACTGAAAATTACGATCGTATTTCCCATTTTCTTCGATTTTTATCGATCCGGAATGCCAGATATTTTTTTTTCAATCTTTCTAAAGGTGGCCACACACCATACAATTTTTTTAAATCTGTTCAATTTAAGAATTGCAATAAATATTTCTGACTGATTGTAACATTTAAAAAATATGACCAATGTACCACATACCTACCGTATGTTCAATTTTTTCCTCAATTATGATAAAAATAATTGGAAACTCAGAGAAAATTGCTAGGGTGTGTATATTAATAAATTAACAATCCAACACACACCATACAATCTTTAGTAGAAATTGAAGAGAAATATCTGGCATTCCGGATCGATTTAAATAGAAAAAAAACAGGAAATCCGATCGGATTTTTCAGTTGAATGAGAAAAAAACTTTCAATTTTTTCGAGAGATACGATCGTTTTTATCGAATTACTGTAAAATCGGATCATTTTATTGTATAGTGTGTGGCCACCTTTAAAATTGTATGGTGTGTGTTAGATTGTCAATTTATTAATATACACACCCTAGCAATTTTCTCTGAGTTTCCAATCAGTTTTATCATAATTGGGGACAAAATTGAACATAGGTGTGTGGTACATTGGTCATATTTTTGAAATGTTACAATCAGTCAGAAAAATTGATTGCAATTCTTAAATTGAACAGATATTTAAAAAATGGTATGGTGTGTGGCCACCTTAGTTTTCTGAATTAGTTTGATACAATTACATAATGATACAGCCATTGCAATGACATTTCCTAGCCTTTCTGTATACTACGCTTGGGGGAGGGGACTTGTTTTTTTTTTTTTTTCTTATACAGATGGCATTACTTTGAGACGAGTCAGATGAAAGAAAGTAAGGTAACTGTATGGGAGATAAAAAGTAACACGTTTTTATTGCTTGTTATACCAGACTATAATTCAGCTTTGCGTTTGCCTAAAATAGCTTTAAACACAATTGTGATCAATAATGCAATGTATGCGCATTATTGATTTTAGTTTGGTTTTCAAGTTTTACGGCAATTCAAAGTTGGTTTATATTACATAATGACTCATGAATAGTCCTACCACATTATCCAAACAGGAAAAAAAATATCTGCACCCGCTGCAGTTAGTTCACAGTTAGTATAAGCACAGCGTTGCAGCTTACTCTGTACGTATTGGTGGTAAGATGTCAGTATCTTAAAGTGGTATTGTCAGCCATAAAATCAAATTCCATTTACCCACTGCTCTGTGTTTATTAGGCAGTCTACAACCTGACCCTGCATTGCAAGCATTCCAATTTAATCATAAATGTTTCTGTTGTAATAAATCTTATCTCAGTCAGCTCTATTTAGTACATTGCTAAGAAGAGGGAAGCTTGTTATCACCCCTCCCACATTCCTGCTGATTAGCTGAGGTCAGTTCAGTGTGACAGGCTGATGCTGAGAAGGGAAATACACCTCACACCTTAAGACAGTCATGGGCGTCCGCACATCGGGCAAATTAGGGTGTCTGCCTCCCCTGGCCGCCAGCTGCTCCCCCCCCCCCCCCCTTATTAGAAGCAAGGCTATGTAACAAATAAGAAATTTTAAAAAAATGAGATAAAATAAATTGGCCTGTAGCACTTGCTAAATATATATATATATAAATATATTAGCTGCTAAAGGGTTAAAAATTATAATAAAATCAGAAAGGGAAGTACACTGATCAGTCACTGCATTAAAATCACTGAGAAATGAAGTGACTGACACTGATTAGATCATTAGTACAGCACCTGTCAGGAGGTGACATATTAGGCAGCAAGCTAACAGTTCTGGAAAGTAAAGAGTTGGAAGCAGGAAAAACTGACAAGCTTTAGGATCAGAGTGACTTTGACAAAGGCCAAACTTTAACAGCCAGGCACATGGGTCAGTATATGTCTCTAAAATGACAGGGCTTATGGGATGTTCCTGGTAAAAAGTGCTTGCTTAACACACCTACCAACGTGTCTTAGGTAGGGTGATGGTTGAAGGTGGCAAATTCCAAATCAGACTGAATGTCGCTTGGAAATCTGAATGAATTCTGCATTCTAAAGTTATGAAATTGAAACACTTTAAAAGAGGGGGGTATGAGAAATCACAGCCAGAACATGTTCCCTGCAGGGGAAGGCATTGACTGTGCCAGCCAATAAAAAATAATGGTACTTATCCGTTAGCCGGGCGCATCCTCTAGGTGGAGACAAAACTCCACCAGAGTTACATCTTTCCCTACTATCCATGTCGGCCTGGAGGGGGAATAGTAATTAGCTTCACCTGCCGGATGCGCCCGGCTAACGGATAAGTACCAAAATAACATTTATCAAGTCACATGCAGTAACGGCCTTATTCTCTTGGTGGTGGGGGGGTGGGGGGCTATGCCTATTTATTATCTTCTCTCACACATTGCACAATCTGGTGGTGCTCTGATGAAGCCCCTTTTGGGGGGTGCATATTAATTCAGCGCCGCTCACTTCGGTGCGGGGAGAGCCGAATGACTGCTCTCTGCGCTGCCGCTACACTCCGAGGCGGCGTTAAATACTATTCCCCCTCTGAGTTGTCGCGACTCGGAGGGAGATGTAATTCGGGGTGTGGCAGCCGCCAAAGCCCCAAATTACCGCTACGCACCCCGCACAGCATAGTGGTGCTCCTATGGGGCGCCCAGTTTCGTCGCTCGGCTCTCAGAGCTGTGCGCCGAAATCAGCTCGTTCGCTTTTTGGGCCAAACGCTATAAATGTAGGGTTTGTTTGCTGAGCACTTTATATCCACTCTACGGTCCTTGCCTATCAGTGTAAAGGTCTTAGCTTAGATCATATAGGGGTGCAGCACTGGCTTATAACTGGCACACTCTTGTAGTGAGTCCATTTCTGGTTTTGAGTCAATGGGTGGTGACTTCCCTTTGTCAAGCAGGTATGTATTTATTATTTACTCAGCCACTGTAGTGAACAAAGGGTTAGTGATATGTGGCAATGGCTAGGTTGGCTTGTTATCAGTCTTGCGGCAGCATTCTGTACTAGCTGCAGGCGGTGTTGGTCTTTATTTGGAAGGCCTGCGTAGAGGGCATTGCAATAGTCCAGCCGTGAGGTGACGAAGGCGTGAACTAGGGTTGGAAGATCCTCTGGAGGGATGAGGTGCTTAATTTTTGCAGTGTTGCTTAGATTAAAACAGGAATGTTTCACAGCAGCTGAAATTGGATTCCTGAAGTTTAATTCCCTATCATCACTCATCAGTACACCTAAGCTGCGCACAGCATCAGAGCCAGTAAAGGCATTGGAAAAGTGTCCTCCCCCCATGGCTTTTTGCCACCAGTTACACCAGTGGTCCTCAAACTAAGGCCCGCGGGCCAGTTGCGGCCCGCAAAGACTTTTTCAATGGCCCCCCAAACACAAAATCTACAACTTATAGATGAGGCCCACTGTACCTTTTAAATATCGGTGGCCCACATATAGAATAGCAGTGCTGGCACCACCCATCCACAGACTATACAAGTCAGCGAGCAGTCATTCGCTGGCTTCCAATCCAATTCTGCATCAGGTGCCACTGCTGTCCAAATGGATGGCAGTTTGTCACCTGGGTATTCTTCACTGTCTGGTGCACAAAGACGTTCTTTGGGTGCCGCATGACTGAATGGCTGCTGCTGGGAGGTCTCCTCCGGGCATGACTGAGGGGAATCAATGCCTAGACTCCCCCGGAGTCTGAAGTATGTTGACCCGGCCCATGACCTAAAAAGTTTGAGGACCTCTGAGTTACACCATTGCATGGCAAACGATGACATGTATGGTGTTACAAACACTGCCATTCAGCTGCATGAAATTGCTTGTGGCAGGCAAGCGTGCTGTTCTGTCATCCGTTGAAGAGCGGCCTTAGTGCCGTGCACAGTCAGCACAGAGATTCTAGTGTCCTAAACTCCGTTCCTCCAATGAACGTCGCCTGACCGCCCCCCACATCACACAGTCCCGTGCACGCCTCCAGGACTTCTCAAGAGCTGCTCCAACACTTTGGAACTCTCTACCTTCACCCATTAGGGCAGCCCCCTCCTTCAACATCTTCAAGAAGGCCCTCAAAACTCACCTTTTCACTCTGGCCTACCACCCCTCACAATTGCTCTAAACCCACAGCTGAACTCTGGTCCCTACCTGCATGTCTCTACCTCTCCTTCTATATTGTAAGCATTTTGGCAGGGTCCTCCTCCTTTTGTGTCCTACCTGATCATGCACCTCCATTACTGTGCACCCATGCTATGAATCTGAGTGAACCTAACTTGCCTAATCTCCATACTCCATCCAGTGACTGACTAAGCATTACCTGGTACTCATACTGTGCTGTGTGTGATCTGGTCTTTCTTGTATTCCTGTATTGCCATATTGCTGTATGTCACTCCTAAATATTGTCTGTAACCTAAACTAATGTACAGCGCTGCGTAATATGTTGGCGCTTTATAAATACAATAAATAAATAAACTCCACCCCTCAAAACAGACCACGCCCCAATCCCTGCCCTTATTTTCTTATATCGTATAAAGAGCTAAATGTACATGAACTTAGCAGTCGTGAAATTCACAGAGGGGGCCTGCCCAGCAAAATCTTAGACAAGGCCCCCTCTAATTTAATAATAAAAAAAATGTAAGTATATATTAGGCCTTAGTTACCATACAAAAAACACTACACACAATCAGGGGTAGGACTACACATGATCGAGGACTGCACACAACTTACATTGCCTCAAGCCCACCCCCCACCAAGATGAAAAGTGCAGGCAGCAAATGGCAGAGTGTGTGCCTGGGTGGACAGTTAATCTGCACTGTAGCTGATGTGGTGCAGTGAGGATGCAATGCCAACACCGCCCACCATGCTACTCTCACTTTCACAGGAGGCTGCCAGACTGGAGCCGGGTGTTGAGTGACATTCCCCTCCAGCTGTGCTGAGAGAGGGGACATTCTGAAGGGAGGGGAGCTGCCTCTGCCACAGAAGGTGCCTGTAGGCACCTGCCTACAGTGCCTTATGGTAAATCTGGCCCTGGTGCTCTATGTCCTATTTTTGCAGCATAGGCAGTCCTGGATTTACTTTGCAGGAGGCTATAGGCACAGATGCGCTGACACCTTAGACTTCACCCTCCATAAACCTACAAACCCCCACCGAGCTGCATCACAAGTGTGCTGGCTGTCCCAGCTGTCACTTCACCCTCACTTCCCTTGTGTAGGTAGCTACTGGTGTCCCTTAGCATTAGGTAGCCAGCAGGGCCGGTTTAAGCAACAATGGGGCCCCAGGGCAAAATAAACCTGCCCCCCCCCTCCCCCCCCCCCCAACATATACCCCGGAACAAAAATCGGCAGTAGGGGACCTTTTTTGCAGCTGGTATAGTCAGGGTGTGAAGTCCCAATCGGTCAGAGCTCCACATTCTGGCTATCCCAGCCTGCATGGGGGACAAGGGGTTAAAAAGTTTCAGGAGGGGGGACCCCACATAATTAAAAAAATATAAAAAAATTCCCACACTCTAAACATAAAAAAAAAATTGGGAAAATAGGAAAAAATGCCAGGGATCTTCATACAGCCATATTGCGGCTGTATAGCGATCCCTGGCGAAAGCGCTGCGGCTGCGTATAGACCGTTAGGTTTGCTACTAAAAGTGACATTTACCGCATTTAAAACTATACTTTTTTCCTTCTAAACTTTAAAATCAATTTTCTCAAAAACTATAAGGTCTTTTTTGAAAAATTGTTTTTTCTTCTTATTCCTAATGATCTCCTTAAAGGAGTTCTTTCGCGAAAAAAGTAGGCAGTTAAAAAATGTGACAGATGACAGGTTTTGGGCCAGTCCATCTTTTTAAGGGGGATTCTCAGGACTTTCTTTGTTTTCAACAGCATGTCCTGAACAACAGTTGCAAAATCTAACTGACATAATAGTGTGCAAGTGATTAGGGAGGCCGGCTGGTATCTTGCTATTTTGGCAGTTAAACTGCTGTTCAGGAAATGCTGTTGAAAACAAAGAAAGCCCTGAGAATCCCCCTTAAAAAGATGGACTGGCTCAAAACCTGTCAACTGTCACATTTTTTAACTGCCTACTTTTTTCGCGAAAGAACTCCTTTAAGATATCCTGCAAATTTAGGGTTTCTAGCATTTAAGGTGGATTTGCTATTAACCATTAAAGTCGGCAGGTTTTTAAATGTGTTTGTTTGTGTTTTTTCCTTTGAAACTTTAAAATCGATTTTCTCAAAAACTATAAGGCCATTTGAAAAAAAATGTTTTCCTCTTGTAGCCACTGGGGGCCCCTACAAGCTCTGGGGCCCTGGGGCAGCTGCCTCCTTTGCCTTAATGGTAGCGCCGGCCCTGGTAGCCAGAGGTACCCTCAGTATTATGTAGCTAGAGGTGCCCCCGACTGATGGGAGATCTCATCAGTGGAAATCCCAGAGCAAGGGGAGTAACCTCTCCTTTACACTCTGCTTGGGACTCTGCATAGGGAAGGAAGGAGGGAGGCACTAGGGGAAGGGAGTGAGCTGCCTTTCCATCATTAGGCGCCTGTAGGCACATGCCTACACTGCCTTATGGTAAATCCAGCCCTGAGCATAGCGGCTGTGTTGGAAATGTTTAAAAATAACCAACTCTAAAGACGATGTGAATGCAGCCATGCGCATGTATCAATGGATGTTAACTATAATCACAAACGTGGACATGTGTGATAAACGCTTGTCATAAAGAGGAACGGTCGCAAAAATCTTAAAATTTAAAACAAATACAAAGAAGAAGTATGTTTATTCCTGAGTAAAATGAGCCGTAAATGACTTCTCTCCTATGTTGCTGTCACTCACAGTAAGTAGGAGAAATCTGACATTACCAAAAGATTTTGGGTTAGTCCATCTCTCCACAGGGGATTCTCTATTCTCTACTCTCCACAGGGGATTCTTTATTCTCTATAAAGACATTCCCTGAAAAATCTTTATACAAAGATGCTGGCCAGCCTCCCTGCTCGCCGCACACAATTTTAGCAGTGGGACGGAGCAACTGCCATTCACTAACTGCTTTTGAAAATAAAGAAAACCCTGAGAACCCCCTATAAGAAGATGAGCTAGTCCAAAACCTGTCGGTAATGTCAGATTTCTACTACCTACTGTAAGTGGCAGCAACATAGGAGAGAAGTCATTCATGGCTCATTTTACACAGGAAGAAATGTACTTCTTATTTGTATGTGTTTTAAATTTTAAGATTTTCGCGACTCGATTATAAATGTGTTTGTACGTGGAATACCTGCACCTTATGGAGAACATTTTGTAAACAAAAGGTAGCAGGGAGTTCTCAGATCTCTTTGGGGGGAGGACAAAGTCTGTGGCAGATTACAACTGCATTATTGATAGGGGCCAATTTGCGCTTGATCTGGCATATTTATGCGGTAGGAGTACATTTATCATTTAAATCCTAGAAGGCCTCATTATCGCAGAGCCCGGAATAAAACCAATCTCTTCACCTAAATTGTATTGTATTTGTGTGACAAAAATAGAGCAAACATGAATATCAATGAAGTTGTTTAAGCCTGGGGCTCGTCTGTTATAAAAGTTTTAGTGCTCCAGTGGAAGCGCCATTCTCCCGTTTCTTGGGATTATGTGTGATTGGTGCTGGGACTCAGAGGTTCTATAAATGACAGATGGTAGTGTAAAGCGTTTCCTCCGGCGCCATGCGCAAGGAGTCCGGCGGGACTGTTTACCATTCTGATTTCTGAGCCATTATACCGCGCATTCATGTACTTCATGCCAGCAATCAGGTGCCGGCACATCAACTCCTTTTCATGAGCTTCATCTTTACTTTTATGGACTTGAGTACAGTATTTGATTTTGATTTTATTTTTAAAGAAGACCTGAACTCAGAACTTCCTCTCTGCACTAAAAGATAAGCAGCAGCATAATAACCTTTAAAGAAAAACATTTATTTGTTACAGCTGATACAAATCCTGCAATAAATCAGCAGTGTGTCGACTTCCTGCTTTCAAAAAAGCAGACATAGGGCCTGATTCACAAAGCGGTGCTAACAGCACGCTGGTGAAAAGCCCTTTATCATGCCTAAACTCAGTTTAGGCATGATAAGTTTAGGCGTGATAAGTTTAGGTGTGATAAGTTTAGGTGTGATAAGTTTAGGCATGATAAGTTTAAGCACCAACTGGGTTAGCACCGCAGTGAACAGCTGATCAAAAGTTTTGCGCTAGCAAAGTCTGGTGCACTTCGCATAGAGTTTAATGGTGCTGCTTTGCGTGCGGGACTTTGCGTGCGATCTAAACTTATCTAAACTTAGCATGCCTAAACTTATCACACCTAAACTTATCACACCTAAACTTATCACACCTGAACTTATCACGCCTAAACTGGCTTTTCACCAGCGTGGTGCAATGGTTATCACGCCTAGGGCCTGATTCACAAAGCGGTGCTAACAGTTAGCACCCTGGTGAAAAGCCCTTTATCATGCCTAAACTCAGTTTAGGCATGATAAGTTTAGGTGTGATTATTTTAGGTGTGATAAGTTTAGGCATGATAAGTTTAGGTGTGATAAGTTTCGGTGTGATAAGTTTAAGCGCCAACTGCGTTAGAACCGCAGTGCACAGCTAATCAAAAGTTTTACGCTAGCAAAGACTGGTGCACTTTGTATAAAGTTTAATGGCGCTCTTTTGCGTGCGGGACTTTGCAAGCGATCTAAACTTATCTAAACTTAGCATGCCTAAACTTATCACACCTAAACTTATCATGCCTAAACTTATCACACCTAAACTGGCTTTTCACCAGAGTGGTGCAATGGTTATCATGCCTAAAGTCTCAAACTGGGTTAGCACCGCTTTGTGAATCGAGCCCCTAGGGCCTGATTCACAAAGCGGTGCTAACCGTTAGCACCGTGGTGAAAAGCCCTTTATCACACCTAAACTCTGTTTAGGCATGATAAGTTTAGGTGTGATAAGTTTAGGTGTGATAAGTTTAGGCATGATAAGTTTAGGTGTGATAAGTTTTTAGGCGTGATAAGTTTAAGCACCAACTGGGTTAGCACCGCAGTGCACAGCTGATCAAAAGTTTTGCACTAGCAAAGTCTGGTGCACTTTGCATAGAGTTTAATGGCGCTGCTTTGCGTGCGGGATTTTGCGCGCGTAATAAACTTATCTAAACTTAGCATGCCTAAACTTATCACACCTAAACTTATCATGCCTAAACTTATCATGCCTAAACTTATCATGCCTAAACTGAGTATAGTCTCAATAAGAAAAGCAAAATTGTCCATTGGATAATTGGTCAATGTACCCTCCAAGATAAAGGGTGGGGCCAACACTCAATACATTGGATTAATAAATACGTGTGCACATAATAAGGTCATAAGGCCACCATAATTATACCAATACAGTTCAATTTATTAATACCTATTAGACACGGTCCCCTCAATACAAAACCCTCAATACAACCCTCAATATAACATATCCCCTAATCATAAAACCAAGGAACAATGCAGTGCAATTTAGCCATAACACATAGAGCAATTTTCTGCAGATATCCAGATAGTCTATCTCTGGCCAGAGAGTTCAATAAACATACCATTCATCCGCCCGCGCATGTATCCAACATCCACACTGCCACACTGTCTCTAAGTCCTGGGGGCCCCCACTGATCACCTATTAGGCAGGACTACCTTTGGCATCCAATCAAGGACAATTCTCCGTATATACAAAAAACAAAATCCGACTTGAGATGCAAATTCCGGATAACTTGTATATTTCCAGCCTTAAGGATACAAGGTACCACTGTGGATGGGTCTCACCCGTAAGGACAGTCCCCGTTTTTGTTAGAATGGCTCCACACTCACTTTAGATGCTGTTATAACCATGGTCTCACCAAGCGTGTTGCAGATTCCGTCACCTTCCGTATTGACATGTTGCCCGCCGCGTGTGCTTCCGCATCCACGCCAACCACGCTGGTTCCTCTATCCGGGGATCGTGCGGCCAGGATGTTGTGTCACTGAGTTAGCATCCGCTGTGTCGGCTAGTGCACCGCCCACCGACGCGTTTCACGCCCACATTGGGCGTTTCATCAGGGACACCCTGATGAAACGCCCAATGTGGGCGTGAAACGCGTCGGTGGGCGGTGCACTAGCCGACACAGCGGATGCTAACTCAGTGACACAACATCCTGGCCGCACGATCCCCGGATAGAGGAACCAGCGTGGTTGGCGTGGATGCGGAAGCACACGCGGCGGGCAACATGTCAATACGGAAGGTGACGGAATCTGCAACACGCTTGGTGAGACCATGGTTATAACAGCATCTAAAGTGAGTGTGGAGCCATTCTAACAAAAACGGGGACTGTCCTTACGGGTGAGACCCATCCACAGTGGTACCTTGTATCCTTAAGGCTGGAAATATACAAGTTATCCGGAATTTGCATCTCAAGTCGGATTTTGTTTTTTGTATATACGGAGAACACCCTGATGAAACGCCCAATGTGGGCGTGAAACGCGTCGGTGGGCGGTGCACTAGCCGACACAGCGGATGCTAACTCAGTGACACAACATCCTGGCCGCACGATCCCCGGATAGAGGAACCAGCGTGGTTGGCGTGGATGCGGAAGCACACGCGGCGGGCAACATGTCAATACGGAAGGTGACGGAATCTGCAACACGCTTGGTGAGACCATGGTTATAACAGCATCTAAAGTGAGTGTGGAGCCATTCTAACAAAAACGGGGACTGTCCTTACGGGTGAGACCCATCCACAGTGGTACCTTGTATCCTTAAGGCTGGAAATATACAAGTTATCCGGAATTTGCATCTCAAGTCGGATTTTGTTTTTTGTATATACGGAGAATTGTCCTTGATTGGATGCCAAAGGTAGTCCTGCCTAATAGGTGATCAGTGGGGGCCCCCAGGACTTAGAGACAGTGTGGCAGTGTGGATGTTGGATACATGCGCGGGCGGATGAATGGTATGTTTATTGAACTCTCTGGCCAGAGATAGACTATCTGGATATCTGCAGAAAATTGCTCTATGTGTTATGGCTAAATTGCACTGCATTGTTCCTTGGTTTTATGATTAGGGGATATGTTATATTGAGGGTTGTATTGAGGGTTTTGTATTGAGGGGACCGTGTCTAATAGGTATTAATAAATTGAACTGTATTGGTATAATTATGGTGGCCTTATGACCTTATTATGTGCACACGTATTTACTAAACTGAGTATAGGCATGATAAAAATGGTTATCACGCCTAAAGTCTTTAACTGGGTTATCACCGCTTTGTGAATCGAGCCCTTAAAGTCTCTAACTGGGTTAGCACCGCTTTGTGAATCGAGCCCATAGGGTTAACATCCTACGTTTAGATATTACCAGCTCTGCCCTGGCAGGGGAGATTCCAAAGCTGACACAGCAGAGACATCATATTACAGTGGTGATTAGTCACAGATGAGGGGAATTAGACAGGCTAAACTCTATAAATACTAGGGATGGGACGACAAATCCGGCGAATCCACGAATCCCTCGAATATTAGGAAATATTCGAGATTCATGGTATCGAATCTCGATGCCATTTTCCGTTCGCCGAATCCGCCAAATCCCGATGCTGCATCGTTGCGCATCCGCCGCTTCACCCGCTCGCAATTGTCCTTCTCCCGCTCCCCGCGCCGCCTCCGCTCGCCCTCTGCATAAATAAGAAGCAGCAGCCTCTCTCACCTCCAGCGTGGAGCCCAGACTCCGGAGTGGCAGACCTCCTGCAGACTTTCTCATTCCCCCTAGTGACCGGCTCTTACTACGCGTCAATCTAGTCAGGGATATATTAGTAGATCATATAGTCAGCATGACCTTGGTCAGCAGGGTATAAATTTAAAGGGTATTAATTTTAAGGGTACTTTAGACAAACCGAATTATACCAGAATTATTAATCTACACTTGGAAATCTCCATGCTCATCTGTACTGACCTCATGACACTCTTCTCTTCCAGGTATGCAACTGATTGAATTTCCTGGCTGCATGCTTAAAATCTAAATTCTGCATCAATCTGCTTTATTGGTATGCAGCTGATTGAATTTCCTGGCTGTATGCTTAAAATCTAAATTCTGCATCAATCTGCTTTATTGGTATGCAACTGATTGAATTTCCTGGCTGTATGCTTAAAATCTAAATTCTGCATCAATCTGCTTTATTGGTATGCAACTGATTGAATTTCCTGGCTGTATGCTTAAAATCTAAATTCTGCATCAATCTGCTTTATTGGTATGCAACTGATTGAATTTCCTGGCTGTATGCTTAAAATCTAAATTCTGCATCAATCTGCTTTATTGGTATGCAACTGATTGAATTTCCTGGCTGTATGCTTAAAATCTAAATTCTGCATCAATCTGCTTTATTGGTATGCAACTGATTGAATTTCCTGGCTGTATGCTTAAAATCTAAATTCTGCATCAATCTGCTTTATTGGTATGCAACTGATTGAATTTCCTGGCTGTATGCTTAAAATCTAAATTCTGCATCAATCTGCTTTATTGGTATGCAACTGATTGAATTTCCTGGCTGTATGCTTAAAATCTAAATTCTGCATCAATCTGCTTTATTGGTATGCAACTGATTGAATTTCCTGGCTGTATGCTTAAAATCTAAATTCTGCATCAATCTGCTTTATTGGTATGCAACTGATTGAATTTCCTGGCTGTATGCTTAAAATCTAAATTCTGCATCAATCTGCTTAATTATAAGTGTTATTAATTGAGGCTTCTTCCTGTGTTACCATTTGCCTTCTTCATTTCATTAGTCACAATTTGCATATCTTTAGACTGGCCCTCCCCCTGTGTGGCTAGAGTCTAGTGTCTAGTATATTCACAGCTGCAAGCAGTCTGCTTGTTAGCATCAATCTAGTCAGGGATATATTAGTAGATCATATAGTCAGCATGACCTTGGTCAGCAGGGTATAAATTTAAAGGGTATTAATTTTAAGGGTACTTTAGACAAACCGAATTATACCAGAATTGAGCCAGAAGGGAACAGAAGTGAACTAACACAGAACTCTGGGCTGTTGTTCATCTGCTGATTTTCTACACCCTGCATAGAAGTACCTTCAATACCATATTGAATATACACTAGCTAAATTTAAGCACTGCACACCCGCTTACCAAACTACTGATGGTTTCACCGTGCCTCACCAACCACACTACTGCTGATCTTCGCTAACTGCTCCACTGCTGAACTCCCTATCAGCTGATCCATCGCCGACCTCCAGACAAGCTACGTCATTACCAACCAGACACCCCATCTACCAATCACACACAGCTGGATTTTTTTTTTTTTTTTTTGCCATCATTGATGTTCTGCCAACTTCACTGCTGATCTCCTGTGGACTACTCCTTACCAGATTGATTAGTGATGCAACTTTGCTGAACCCCTTCAGCCACATCATTGGTGACATTTATCTCATCTTGGTCTAACTGCTGTCCCCCTGTCTATGCTTCCACTCTCCACACCCCATCCTACCTTATCCCATCAGTACAAAATGTTCCCTCCTATTCACTCCCTTACCCCTCCACCATTTCCAAGCTATCTACCTCCCCATCTCGCTCTCCCCCATCACCACATGCTCTACCTCCACCTCCTCCTACACCTTGTCCCCCTTCTGTTTCCCCGCACCCTCTCCCCTTTTGTCCTTAGACTCCCTTTTGGCCCTCAACCCCCATGCACCTCCCTTCCCTCCCCCCCAAACTCTACCCACACACCCCCTCGGCATAACCTTATTCCTATCCATCCTACCCCTAGGCATTCGCTCCGTGTTTCCTGTGGCCTCTGGAATGCCAGGTCCACCCGCAATAAGCTGCTCTCTGGAACTCGCTCCCTCCAGCCACCGGACTCGCCCCTACCTTTAATACCTTCACACAAGCTCTCAAGACTCACCCTTTCATGCTCGCATACCCCCCTACACCAGCACCATAATATGTTCTGTTAGACACCCTCTCAACAGATACACCTATTGTCTCCACCCCCCACCCTTTAGATTGTAAGCCTCTGGCAGGGCCATCTCCCTTAGTGTTTCCAGCTTGATTATGCAATCTTACTGACAATCACCCCTCTTGTGGACTAGAACAATCTCTACTTTGACCTATGACACTGTATTATCAAATCATTTGCATATCTTGTTTTGTTGTGAGTTTCCTGTATGTCCTACCTTGTATGTTAACCCTTTTATCTATTGTGCAGCGCTGCGTAATATGTTGGCGCTATATAAATACAATAAATAATAATAATAATAATCAGTAAGAGCCGGTCCGGTGGCCACTAGGGGGAACTAGGAAGTGAAGGGAGAAGTCTGCCGCTCCGGGCTCCACGCTGATGCTGGAGGTGAGAGGCTGCTTCTCCTTATGTGTGCAGGGGGACGAGCGGAGGAGGCTGCAGGGGGGAGGGAGGAGAATATGTGCCACCCATAAAAAGCACCCATAGCCTGCTATCTATACTGAAGCCCCCATACGAAGCCCCCCATAGCCTGCTATCTATACTGAAGCCCCCCATAGCCTGCTATCTATACTGAAGCCCCCCATAGCCTGCTACCTATACTAAAGCCCTCATAACCTGCTACCTATACTAAAGCCCCCATAGCCTGTTACCTATACTAAAGTATACTAACTATACTGAAGCCCCCCATACTGAAGCCCCCCATAGCCTGGTAACTATGCTGAAGCCCCCCATACTGAAGCCCCCCATAGCCTGCTACCTATACTGAAGCCCCCCATAGCCTGCTACCTATACTGAAGCCCCCCATACTGAAGCCCCCCCCCCCCCCCCATAGCCTGCTACCTATACTGAAGCCCTCCATAGCCTGCTACCTATACTGAAGCCCTCCATAGCCTGCTACCTATACTGAAGCCCCCCATAGCCTGCTACCTATACTGAAGCACCCCCATAGCCTGCTAACTATACTGAAGCCCCCCATAGCCTGCTACCTATACTGAAGCCCCCCATAGCCTGCTACCTATACTGAAGCCTCCCATAGCCTGTTACCTATACTGAAGCACCCCCATAGCCTGCTAACTATACTGAAGCCCCCCATAGCCTGCTAACTATACTGAAGCCCCCCATAGCCTGCTACCTATACTGAAGCCCCCCATAGCCTGTTCCCTATACTGAAGCACCCCCATAGCCTGCTACCTATACTGAAGCCCCCCATAGCCTGTTACCTATACTGAAGCACCCCCATAGCCTGCTACCCATACTGAAGCCCCCCATAGCCTGCTACCTATACTGAAGCCCCCCATGGCCTGTTACCTATACTGAAGCACCCCCATAGCCTGCTACCTATACTGAAACCCCCCATAGCCTGCTACCTATACTGAAGCCCCCTTACCCAGCTACCTATACTGAAGCCCCCCATAGCCTGCTAACTATGCTGAAGCACCCCCATAGCCTGCTGCCTATATTGAAGCCCCCTTACCCAGCTACTTATACTGAAGCCCCCCATAGCCTGCTAACTATACTGAAGCCCCCTATACCCTGCTACCTTTACTGAAGGCCCCTCTACCCTGCTGCCTATACTGAAGCCCCCCATAGCCTGCTACCTATACTGAAGACCCCCATAGCCTGCTACCTATACTGAAGACCCCTATACCCTGCTGCCTATACTGAAAGCCACTATACCCGGCTGCCTATACTGAAGGCCACTATACCCGGCTGCCTATACTGAAGGCCCATATACCCTGCAACCTATACTGAAGGCCCATATACCCTGCAACCTATACTGAAGGCCCATATACCCTGCTACCTATACTGAAGGCCCATATACCCTGCAACCTATACTGAAGGCCCCTATACCTTGCAACCTATAGTGAAGGCACCTATACCTTGCTAGCTATACTGAAGACACCTTTACCTTGCTACCTACACTGCGGGCAACTATACCACGGATCGCACAATTCTTATGTGCAGGATTCGTTAGATTCGGGATTCGAAAGGTACGAGATATTCGAGAACCTTTTTAGATTCGGATTCGGATTCGAAGAAATTGTGGATTCGTCCCATCCCTAATAAATACATACAGGGTGCATTTCTCTGTTTTCCTTCTGTCCTGTGCAAGAGTTCAGGTCCACTTTAAAGGGAACCTGAAATAAGAGGGATATGGAGGCTGACATATTTTATACTTTTAAACAATGCACATGGCCTGGCTGCCCCGCTGATCCTCTGCCTCTAATATTTTTAAGCTGGCCATACACTAGGCCGATTACCCGCCGATCGACAGCAGATTCGATCACTGGGATCAAATCTGCTGTCACATCGGTCACGCTAAATGCTAAGTTTCGATCTATTTCGTCCCGAAATAGATCAATCCCGTCGATTGCTCCGTGCGGGAAAATTACCGTCGCTAGCGGCGTACGATTGACGCAGGTATACATTACCTGAAGCTGGCTCCCGGCTGGCATCTTCTCCGCATCACCTCCCGGCTCCCGGCTGGCATCTTCTCCGCATCACCTCCCGGCTCCCGGCTCCCGGCATCTTCTCCGCATCACCTCCCGGCTCCCGGCTGGCATCTTCTCTGCATCACCTCCCGGCTCCCGGCTGGCATCTTCTCCGCATCACCTCCCGGCTCCCGGCTGGCATCTTCTCCGCATCACCTCCCGGCTGGCATCTTCTCCGCATCACCTCCCGGCTCCCGGCTGGCATCTTCTCCGCATCACCTCCCGGCTCCCGGCTGGCATCTTCTCCGCATCACCTCCCGGCTCCCGGCTGGCATCTTCTCCGCATCACCTCCCGGCTCCCGGCTGGCATCTTCTCCGCATCACCTCCCGGCTCCCGGCTCCCGGCATCTTCTCCGCATCACCTCCCGGCTCCCGGCTGGCATCTTCTCCGCATCACCTCCCGGCTCCCGGCTGGCATCTTCTCCGCATCACCTCCCGGCTGGCATCTTCTCCGCATCACCTCCCGGCTCCCGGCTGGCATCTTCTCCGCATCACCTCCCGACTCCCGGCTGGCATCTTCTCCGCATCACCTCCCGGCTCCCGGCATCTTCTCCGCATCACCTCCCGGCTCCCGGCTGGCATCTTCTCCGCATCACCTCCCGGCTCCCGGCTGGCATCTTCTCCGCATCACCTCCCGGCTCCCGGCTGGCATCTTCTCCGCATCACCTCCCGGCTCCCGGCTGGCATCTTCTCCGCATCACCTCCCGGCTCCCGGCTGGCATCTTCTCCGCATCACCTCCCGGCTCCCGGCTGGCATCTTCTCCGCATCACCTCCCGGCTCCCGGCTGGCATCTTCTCCGCATCACCTCCCGGCTGGCATCTTCTCCGCATCACCTCCCGGCTCCCGGCTGGCATCTTCTCCGCATCACCTCCCGGCTCCCGGCTGGCATCTTCTCCGCATCACCTCCCGGCTCCCGGCTGGCATCTTCTCCGCATCACCTCCCGGCTGGCATCTTCTCCGCATCACCTCCCGGCTCCCGGCTGGCATCTTCTCCGCATCACCTCCCGGCTCCCGGCTGGCATCTTCTCCGCATCACCTCCCGGCTCCCGGCTGGCATCTTCTCCGCATCACCTCCCGGCTCCCGGCTGGCATCTTCTCCGCATCACCTCCCGGCTCCCGGCTGGCATCTTCTCCGCATCACCTCCCGACTCCCGGCATCCGGCATCCGTGTATAACATCCTGTGTCACTGCAGTGACAGCGGAAGTACAAATAGAGGGAGCTCCATTTGAACTTCCGCTGTCAGTGGAGTGACAGAAAGTTATACGTGGATGCCGTGATGCGGAGAAGATGCCCGGGACCAGGCTTCAGGTAATGTATGCGGGGGGGGCAGGCGACAGCGGCAGATAAGCAGATTGTGATCGGTTGCAGGCTGAAATCGATTCACAATCTGTTTGCAGTAAAGGCAGCCATATGATCCCTCTCTGATCAGATTCGGTCAGAGAGGGATCTATCTGTTGGTCGAATCTGATGGCAAATCGACCAGTGTATGGCCACCTTTAGCCATAGACCCCGAGCAAGCATGTAGATCAGATGTTTCTGACAATAATCTGACAAAATTAGCCACATGCTTTTTTCAGGAGTGTCATTCAGACACTGCTGATGCTAAAGAGATCAGCAGGGCAGCCGGGCAATGTGCATTGTTTAAAAGAAAATAAATAAGGCAGCCTCCGTATGCCTCTCACTTCAGGTTCCGATTAAAGAGGAAATGTAGTGAAAATATAGAAAAAATAAAATGACAATACTCATTTATAAATGATTTAGTCAGTATTTGCCTATTGTAGAAACGTTTCCTCACCGTGGTTTACATTCTTAGATTGTTACAGGTAGTAACATCTTTAGTCCTGTCAGGTGCAGCTCTGCGGAATGTTTGTTTCTGAGAATATGTACTGTATGGTGCTTGGGTAATGGAAGTCTATGGGTGACACATGTAAACTAAGGGAATCCCAGTGACATGTTTCCTGCCCAGCAGGAAGTGCGTCACTGAGCGGGTCGTGGCGCTATGCATATGAGCCTGTTGACGCACTCTGCTGCAGGATCATCACGTACGTCTCCATCACAACGAAAAACATAGGTGTGAAATAGACAATAAAGGACACCCGAGGTTAAAATAAGCTAATGAAATAAACAATTGTAGCTATCCTCCTTCTCCTAAAAATGACTTTTTTTATTTTATATTTAAATCTACTTTTTACGTTTTTACTGTTTTATTGTTTTTGCTCAATGACACATTCATTGAAGTATGCCGCAGCTAAAAATCTATGAACTATTGACACTTTTTATATCTTTCCTGCTCTCAGAAGCCATTTTCTGCTAGGGAAGTGTTTTATAGTTATCATTTCTTATCATTGCGTGTCACACTGTAGTCTGACCCAGCCCTGGCTCACGGGAACTGCCACTTTACATACCTGATGTTTAAAAGGAACCTAAACTGAGAAGAATATGGATTTTTGCCTTTTACAGTAATACCAGTTGCCTGACTCTCCTGCTGACCCTGTGTCTCTAATACTTTTAGCTACAACCCGTGAACAAGCATGCAGATCAGGTGCTCTGACTGAAGTCAGACTGGATTAGCAGCATGCTTGTTTCAGGTGTCTGATTCAGCCACCACTGCAGCCAAAGACATCAGCAGGACTGCCAGGCAACTGGTATTGTTTAAAAGGAAACATCCATATCCCTCTCAGTTTAGGTACCCTTTAACTCTTTCAGGCAGAGAAAGAAAAAAAGGAACACAGCCTAGTTATTTGTGTAGTGATGCAGGTTCCAAGAAGTCCTTTCACAAAGGGAGTGGAATTCCTTTTGCCTGTAGAGAATGGGAGACCAGAAGCCCAATGGTGCAGTATCATTAGGTGCAGATATACAGAATGTTGTGGGTAGAGGTCGGATACTCACAAAGATAGGCCTGCGCAAAGAAACCATTTCTGCTCTGTGTCCCGGAAGCCTCTGGAACTGAGTGTTCACTCTCCTCCTGTGTTCCTCTCTACTGATGGACAGCGTCAATGAGTATTAAAGAGAATCTGTATTGTTAAAATCGCACAAAAGTAAACATACCAGTGCGTTAGGGGACATCTCCTATTACCCTCTGTCACAATTTCGCCGCTCCTCGCCGCATTAAAAGTGGTTAAAAACAGTTTTAAAAAGTTTGTTTATAAACAAACAAAATGGCCACCAACACAGGAAGTAGGTTGATGTACAGTATGTCCACACAAAGAAAATACATCCATACACAAGCAGGCTGTATACACCCTTCCTTTTGAATCTCAAGAGATCATTTGTGTGCTTCTTTCCCCCATCAGCTATCTTCCACTGAAGTGTCAGGCTGTTTCTTCCTGCAGAGTGCAGACAGCTCTGCCTGTATGTAATTCATCAGTATGTGAAAGCCCAGCCAGCTCAGAGGATGATTTATCCAGCTTGTAAAAGATGAGAGAGAAGAGAGAAGCTGCCTTAATCTAAATAATACACAGGCAGTGTGCAGAGTGGGGAGATGCATCACAGAACCACAACACTGAAGAACTTGGCAGCCTTCCAGACACAGGCTGACAAGTCTGACAAGAGAGAGATAAGTTGATTTATTACAGAGATGGTAATAGAAGAAAGTGCTGCAGTAAGCCAGAACACATTAGAATAGCTTTTGGAACTTGTAGAATGATAAAAAACAGGATGCAATTTTTGTTACGGAGTCTCTTTAAGGGCTGACACCTCGGCTGGAGGTGTAGGATTATAGCTAAGTTTGGGTTCTTGGGGAGGCGCCCAATGTGTGTAGGTACAATGGTGGGACTTGAGTCCTTTATTTAAAAAAGAGGTATCTTACCTCCAATGAAGACTCACTGGGATGGAAAAAATGAGTCTTTATTCTAAAAAATGGTTATGCTGTAGACCTACTCACTTTGGGTGCCTCCCCAACAAAGCAAACAAAGTTATTTGTGTGCTTGGCACTGTACATACACATGTCTATCTGACTATCTCATCATATCACGTCACCATAAGGCACTGCAGGCATGTGTCTACAGGCGCCTGATGATGGGAAGGTGGATCACTCCCCTCCCACAGTGCCTCCCTCCCTCCTTCCCTATGCAGAGTCCTGAGCGCAGTGTAAATGAGACATGTCTAGCACAGCTATCAGCATTCCACTGATGAGATCTCCTTTCAGTCGGGGGAACCTCAAGCTACTTAATATTGTGGGTACCTCTGGCTACCTAATGATAAAGGACACCTGCTACCTATGAGGGGCAAGGGAAGTAAGGGAGAAGTGACAGCTGGACCAGCCAGCACACTTGCGGTGCGGTTCGGCGGGGGTTTATAGGTTTATGAAGGGTGAAGTGTAGGGTGCCAGGACATCTGTGCCTATAGGCTCCTGTGATGTAATTCTGGGCCTGCACCTCGGGTATCCTTTAACTGCTTTGAATATTTGACGACTTCAGCCTGGGGTCTGCCTTGGCTGGAGGTGCCAAAGAATAACCTTCACTGCAATCCAGACAAGGGCAAAAACACTGACAGCAACTTTCTGCACAGTATTCAGTCTCTTTGCTTTGGCAATTTAGGGTCTTTTTTTCTTAATATATGATTAGATTTGCTGTCACATTATTTAATTACACTTGAAAAAAATAAGTACTGGCAGTTTGTTTTTTTGTTTTTTGGAAAGTTATAAAAGTAGTGAAAGTTTTGGCTGTGTGCGAATATCTCGCTGCGAGTTCATTCTCATTGCATCTACAAACTTAACGCCGCGACAGAAAATCATTAGGTTAGTAAACAGACGCCGCAGTTTGGATCAATGTCTTCAGAGGGGTTGTGTCATTAGGAGTGAATGGGAGCTGCTGCCCTCCCTTGCAGTTTCTCAAGCTTTCCTCCATCTCTCCATAAACTTTCTGCCAGTCTAAATATTTACTTGAGCGCAGCGAGGACCTCGGGGCAGCTGCGCCGGCAAAAGGGCCTTCATGCTACCAGCCAGGGTATGTAATGTTCACTATCCTTCATCTGCAAGACTATAAAACTGAGCTCTCCCATCCGCAATGTGTGGGCAGTCTAGTGATGGGCTCACGAGTAGTTCTCTACTTGAAATTGCGTTTCAAATGAGGCTTAATTGCCTCAGCTGTGTGCATGGGAGACGAGGGGTAACTTACCCAGAATTCCGTTGGCTTCTATGCGTCCCAAATGTCTTGCTTGCGGCCTATGGGACATGTTGCAAGACACTCTACAGCGCACTTCCTCCTTTAAGCCGGAAGGAGGAAGTGCTCGGTAGTGAGACATTTGGGATGCATAGAAGCCGACTTCTGAGTAAGTAACCCTCTGTCTCCCATGCACACAGCTGAGGCAATTAAGCCTCATTTGAATCACAGATTTGAGTAGGTAACTACTCATCAGCCCATCATTAGTGGGGGCCACCGCTACCACGTAGCTTAAAGGGAAACTCCAGACTCCATTATACACATTTATGACCCTCATTTGATTCATATCACTTTAGAGAGACACCAAAGTGTCTCTTTTTTACCTTATTTTATTATTCAGCCATCTTCAGCATTAAATTCCAAGTGGATTTGCCGCATTCCCATAGCAAAATAAGTTGTTTATGCCTAAGAAATAGCCCAGCAAAGTTCCAGGGCTTGTAGATCTTTCTTCCTTGTAGAGGCAGAACTGTGCGCATGGCTGGATTTCAGGAAAGGCCACATAGGCCATGGCCTAGGGCACCAGGAAGCAAGGGGCGGGCTGCAGGCTGGCACTTATGCAGTCAAGCTGCCAAACATGTGAACTGGAGCAGTCAGGCAAATGTGTGGGACTCAGGTGCAGTAAACGTGGGCAACTTATTGTCTGTGACCTGAGCTGTCACTCATCATCACTGTCAGCCGCTCCTCGAGTCCAGCTCCACCCTCCAACCAGCTCTAACCTATCAGAGTGGAAAGCATAGATTTGTCCCATAAATGGAATAAAAATTATAACCATTCTGATCATTTCAGATGTAATTGATTTTCACAACAGATTGATAAAACGATTGACAAATTGGTCATTTGTAGTTGATTGGCACCATAAACACTGTCCAATTCAGTCAATTGGAAGGTTAATTGTTTAGTAAAATTGCATAATTAATAAGCATTTTTAAAATCAGTGATTACTGGGACCAAGAAAAGTGTGTGTCTGTAGTAGGGGGTTTGCTGTTTGGTGGTGATAGTGGCCTTGGGCGGTAAATAGTACAAATCCGCCCCTGGCTGTGCGCAGTAGCTCTGCCTCCTCTCCAGTCAATCTCTGCCGATCTCCCCTTCTCTCCGCCCCTCTCAGTCTTCTTTCACTGAGAGAGGGGTGGGGAGAGGCGGAGATTGACTGGATAAGAGGCAGAGCTACTGCGTACAGCTCTGCCTCCCTCAGGCAGCAAAATCTACGACTTGCAAAGTCGTAGAACTTTGCTGTTCTATTTCAGGTGCATAAATCACTCGTTCTGCCGCAGGAATGCGGCGAATCTGCTTGGAATGTACTGCTGAAGCTGGCTGAATAATAGAATAAGGTAAAAAATGACACTTCAGCATCTCTTTAAAGAGGAAATTTAACCCAGGATTGAACTTTATCGCAATCAGTAGCTGAGTCGCCCTTTCCCACGAGAAATCTTTACCTTATCTTAAATAGATCATGAGGGGGGTCTGTATGGCTGATATTGTGGTGAAACCCCTCCCACAGTGTGATGTCATGACCATGGCCCTGACAGATTCCGGTCTGTGTACCTCGCTGCATTGTGGGAAATAATGTCTCTTTCCAACTGCCAAGCAAGCAATATCTCCCTCTGCGGATAGAACTCTTAGTAATGAACATTCCGTACAGATCACCTGGCAGAACTAAAGATGTCACTACCAGTGATACATTTCAGAAAGTAAATCGGGGAGAGGAAAGATTTTATAATGGGCAAACACTGACTAAATAATCTATAAATGAATATTGTAAAAAAAATAAGCAATTGTATTCATAATGTTATTTTCACTACAGTTCCTCTTTAAAGGAATACTATCGATACCCAAGTGTTCTAAAATGACAGTGTGCAAATAATGTCTAAGTAGCTGTGTAAACATTTTCCTACTTTTCATGTTAAATATCAGAGGCAAAAACTGTAATTTATTGAGGGTAGGATTTAGCTATATTGGGACAAATCAATTGCAGAAGGGGTGTCTGCTTCAATGCACAGCCAGAGTTGCATATCAGACTACAGAAAGCAAATATCAAACATATCAAACTCTGAAAGCAAAAACAGTATGAAAGTTGTGGCAATTAGTTACATTTCCTCTGCTCTCTTCACACACTTCAGTCAGAAACACAAGACACAGAAGCTGCAGCTGTTGGGAGCTCTCTCTTCTCTGTCACACACAGAGCTACACTTAGAGTTAACTGATCAAGTGTGAGGGGAATTTCCCCTCTCCTCATGGCTCAGTCAGGTCAGTTTTGGCGTCAGTAAATATTGAAAGTATTTTGCTAACAGTAAACAAAGAAGTTTCTACTAAAATGTATACACCAGTACTTAGCAGCACTTCCCAAACAATCCCTGTGTCAATTGACAAAAATATGTGAATCGATAGTATTCCTTTAAAGAAAATGTAAAGCAAAAAATAAAAAAATCAAATAGTCACTTAAAGGATACCTGAGGTGACATGTGACATGATGAGGTAGACATGTATGTACAGTGCCTAGCACACAAATAACTATGTTGTGTTCCTTTTTTTTTTCTCTGCCTTAAAGAGTTAAAGATCAGGTACGCAAGTGACAGTTTCTGTGTGGGTCGGGACTGGATCAGACTATAGCGTAACCCTCACTGATAAGTAACTACAGCCATAAAATACTTTCCTGTCAGTAAATGGCTTCCTGGAGCAAAAAAAAAAAAAGATAAAAAGGGACAATCATTCATAGATTTGAGCTCTGGCATACTTTAATGAAGGAATCATTGAGCAGAGACAATGAAACAGTAAAAACTTAAAAACTAGATTTAAATATAAAATAAAATGATGTGATATCTAAAAAAGTATTTTTTTTAGGAGAAGGAGGACAGATACAATTGTTTTTCTCATCAGTTTATTTTCACCTCGGATGCCCTTTAAGGAGAGGGAAGCCTCTGGGTCCTATAGAGCCTTCCCTGTCTCCTCCCGGCCCCCTTGTTCCAGCACTGTCACCCCTGTTCCGTTTTCCAACACCCCAATTTCTGAGCAGGAAGCCAGCCAGTGCAGAGCCCTCACATCTGTAGGAATAAGATATTCAGCTTCAGGCAAACACAGCTACAAACCAGATTTATAAATTTAAATACGCCGTGCCAAATGTAATACTTATAATTTACACTAAACGATGTGTGCGCTTTCAGGATTTCACAGCTAAAAAGGAAAAAAAAAAGCAGAGAACCCCCTGTTCCCAAAATACACAACTCTTTTTTTGGACAGTCAAAATCAAAACAAGTGCAACATTTAGAAAGCAACTTAGCATGAAATTCTTTGCAGCTGTACAAAGTGCACCGAGCGCAGCTCTCAGCATGGTCCGCTGCCTTAGTGTAACACTTCATTATTGCTGAATGTCATGCCAGATTGGCACCACCCTATCGGATCTGGATTTCGGCGAGTGTGTTAAATTTTGCAGAAAGGCATGCCAGGACGTGCGATTACTACGGAATAATTGCGCTGTTTGAGAGCTTTTAAAGGCGAGTGACATATTGACGAAAATGAAGCGGTGCTGTTTACTTTCTCATTATTTGGCAACTTTCGATAATTTCATGTTCCCGCGACCGGCCTGGACTTTTATGAGTGCGCGCAGCTGCCGCCGAAAAACATGTAAAGTTCACTTTGCCTCTCTTATTATCGCGTTGGGGGCCGGGTAGTTAGCTGGCTTTTTGGCTCCAGGAGATTGCTGTTCTAAGTTTAAAGCTTTTTAGAGGGAAGTAATTTTTTTTTTTTTTATTTATTTTTAGCAGCTGAGTCGTTGTGGGGGAAAAAAAATAACTATATGTTTGAAAAGAGGCCCAATAACCTGTTAGTGATGCTAATTACCAGAGAGGGGACTTTTTGCCATTCCTGGCAGGTTATTATAATCACAAAGCTGTGGTTAAAGGACTACAATATCGCACATAAAATGCCTGGAGCTCTCGCACATACGGAGATAAAAGTTTCTTAAAGGGGGATTGTCAGCCACAAAAATCAAATTCCATTTACCCACTGCACTGTGTTCATTATGCAGCCTGGAACCTCACCCTGGATTGCTAGCACTCCAATCTAATCAGAAATGTTTCTGCTGTAATAAATCTTATCTCAGTCAGCCTGGCCTTTTTTTGTTATTGCCAACGAGAAGGAAGCTTGTCATCACTCCTCCCACATTCATGCTCCTCACTGATTGGCCGAGGGCAGATCAGTGATCTGCTGAAATCTAGAAGAGAAAAAAGTAAGGGAGGAAATGACATCAGGATTGGCTTCGGTCAGAGGAAAGCAAGATGGAAAATGCCAGGAACAGGATTCTCTTTATTTACTATATACAATTCACTAAAATCAAAATGTGGACTGTACAATACATCTGTTATGTACGTAGAACAAGTATTTATCGACTTATTTATGCATTTTTTTGTTGGTATAGTATGGCTGTCCCCGCTGCTTTAAAGTAATTATTCCAGTGTCAATAATAGCTAAAGTCTGTAGGTCTGTATACAAAGGTGGATTAACTTGTTCCCAACCGCTGCATTATGTGTCTATGCCCCTGTTCACTTCACTTCAGCACAAGGAGCCTAGATACACGTATTTGTTTGTTTACCTTGCTGTTTCGTTTCTGTCGGATTCCAGCGTTCAGTGATCGGTGAATGGGAACATCTTGTTCCCAAAACTGATTGCAGTGCCTGTGATGAATGAAAAGTCAGTGAGACGCCGGCATTTAAAGGTGCAGGGCGCTCTGCGCGAAGTGCCCATTAAAGCCTATGGGACTTAGCGCGCGCATAGGACTTTATGCGCGTAAAACTTTGCGCGCGGTACTTAGCGCGCGATCTGATTCAGCAATTCGGTGCTAACCTACTTAGCACCCTGGTTAGCTCGTCTAAAGACTTTAGACGTGCTAAGTAGGTTAGCACCGCTTTGTGAATCAAGCCCATGGATGTTTCCTTTTAAACAATACCAGTTGCCTGGCAGTCCTGCTGATCTCTTTGGTTGTAGTAGTGGCTGAATCACACACCTGAAACAAGCATGCAGCTAATCCAGTCTGATTTCAGTCAGAGCACCTGATCTGCATGCTTGTTGAGAGGCTGTGGCTGAAAGTATTAGAGACACAGGATCAGCAGAAGAGTCGGGTGACTGGTATTATTTTAAAAGGAAAAATCCATATCCTTCTCAGTTTAGGTTCCCTTTAATTAACCAAACTAAAAGTAAACAGATGCACTTACTACTTCCGAGTACTGTTTACAGTACTCTGCAATTAAGTGTAGCACCATCTTGTGGCCAAAAAGTAAAAGTGCACCCACAGACCCTTTTATATATCCAAATACATACATTTTTATTCAATGTTAACCCCTTATGACCCTACCCTATAGTTACCAAAATAAAACACTTTTTTAATTTACATTTTACCTTATGGACTTAAAATGTAACTTAATATGTAACCATGAGTAAGAGTTTTTATATGTATGTCATGAGGGTATATTACTGTTAATTTTGCAAATTAGGCTTGTAATTAGTGATAAAGTATTAAAAATCCCTAAACGGAAAAAAAACACCTTTATTTCCAGATAAAATATTATTGTCATATATTGCACAAGGGACACAATTTAATCGTTGTAATGTCCGGGATAAATGGGCAAATAAAATGCTTGAATTTTATCCACAGCAGCACGTTTTATTTTAAAACTATAATGGCTCTGAAAACTGAAAAATAATGAATATTTAATTTTTTTTTTCGTATTATTCCCTTAAAAATGCATATAAAATACAATAATTCTTAACAAAACGTATTACCCAAATAAAGCCTTATTTGTACTGAAGAATATATATAGATGTTATTTTGGTGTGGTGAATAACAATAAAGTTATTGGCAAATGAATGAGACCATCCTGATGTGAAAATTGCTCTTGTTTTTAAAGTTTTTCTATTGCAAAAAAAAAAATGTAAAATTTAACATACGCGTGTGCAAGAACCAACAATGGTTAGGGCAACAATGGTTAATTTGCATATATTCAGCAGTGGTGCTCTGGGAGACATCTCAAGCTCACTCCAACCTGAATTATCGCAAATTCTTTCTGTTCTAAGAAAGCAAGCTTTAGTTTATCTTAGTATTTTAGTAAGGGGGCTTTTAGGACCATTGTAGTCCCTCACACACTCCAATGAGTTCTGGGTCACCATGAGCTTGCTGGTTAGTCTCCACTTAATTAAGCAGAGGCTGAGCAATTCAGCCAAACATTGGAGAGGGCTTCAGTCGCACATAGACAAGGGCTATATGATCAGCAGGGGGCACCAGCGTGCAGGAAGCTCCCTCTCATTCAGCGCTTATGTGTCTTCACTCCAGTGTCTGCCGTTACCACGTGCGCCACAAAGTGGCACGTGTGTCACGTCACACACATGCGCCTGGTGCCACACAGGGGTAATGGTGGAAGAGACCAGGAGTCACGCCAGCGGGACAGGTGAAAATGTACACTGCACATGGGCACCATGGGAGGGGTACATACACTTGGGAGGACGACAGCCTGGAGTCTGTTGTATATGTGGATACTGGTGATATCGCACGCTGTTACCGCTGTGCACCCGATCGACTAGTCGGACCCAAATTTACCATCAATGCATTCAACTGATTTTGGCTTAAACTCATTGAATCTACAATCAGGCAGACAGAATGGGATAGTCAATCCGGGTGAAAAATCATCATATGTACGGACACCCTAATGCAGGGATGCTGGAAAATGCAGCCTGCCATCTACTGTTCTTCCTCCTTTGGGTCACATGGTAACGTCTGACTGTCCCGCCCACCGACTGAATCCAGAGAGTGAGTAGGAGGTCTGCAGCACAGCACTATTAGCCTGAGAAATCGCTATTTATTCTGTCTATCACTTTGCTGCTGTGCATTGTTTATATGCATGTATCTCCCTGATTGCTATTACCGTAGAAGTTGCCTTGGTCTGTTTTGGATTTTGTTGTGCAGAAGGAGTTCAAGCTGTCTCTAAGGATCCATGCGAGATGTATTACCTAGGAGTTCCTTCTTCAGAGGTGTTATCCCCCCCCCCCCCCTCCAAATGTGTGAAAAATAGTCACATTTGGATAAAAGGTGCAAAGTCTTATGCAAAATAATGTAAAATGTGAAGTACCTTCCGGTGCATCACCTGTTGCGATTGCATCACCTGTTGCGATTGCATCACCTGTTGCGATTGCATCACCTGTTGCGATTGCATCACCTGTTTCGATTGCAGACAGGATACCATATCTGCGAAAAGTAATTAGACATTATAAAGCAAAATTCACTAGTAATAAAAATCAAAGCCATAAAAAATCGTAAAATAGCACCATGATAGACTAAAGCTAGCCAGACACTATTATATTTATTTTTTTATTTATATATTGCTGACATATTCAACGCTTTACAAAGCACAATAAGACGACGCAGGTAACATAGGAACAGCCAGAAATGTACAGCAGAGTCTCAAGCAGCACAAATATTGCTTATATTCAGAGGAACCAGTCCGACGAAGGCTTTTTATAAGCTGAAAGCTCACTGTTTACTCATCTCTAAGTTAGCCAATAAATGGTATCATCCTGATGCCAAACTCCTTGCAAATATTGCAACAAAAACAGTAAGCATTAGGAGGATTTTGTTTTCAATCAAAATGAATATAGATCGTACAATCAACATTATAATCAATTCTGTTACAGTTGACTAAACACTAACATTACAGATCTGACTTTGGATCGATTTTAGCTCTTAATGTTGATCATAATATCGATTGAAAACGAAATCAAGTGATAATTGAATAGTGTATGGCCAATCTAAGCCAACGCTTGGGTGTAAAATTAGATACTTACAGTGGCATAACTACCATTCAGAGGGCCCTCCAGCAACACGGTGATGGGGCCCTCGAATGTTTCCTAGCCTCGCCTTGGTGACCTTTATGACCTGCCGACCCGTCCCACAAGAGTCATTAGTGTGGCCGTTGTGATCTTCACACCCATAATAAGTGTAGCCGTGTACACTTTTTTTTATAGCAAACCTTTAAGAGGAGCTGTCAGCCATACTACCTCAGGAAAAAAAAACCTATAAGTAGATAAATACTTGCTCTACTTACATAACACATGTATTATACTGTCCACATTTTGATTTTAGTGATTGTTTTACAGTAAAAAAAAAAAAAAGAGATTTCTTCTTAGCATTTCCCATTTTAAGTGTGGCTATTTTGAAGCCAATCCTGATGTCATTTCCTCCCTTACTTTCCTCTGCCTGATTGTGTATATGCATTGCCCGCCCTCCACTATAGAAAGTGCATTGTCTCAGCATGAGAAATATTGGCCAATCAGAGAGGAACAGAGGTGTGGGAGGGGAAAATAGGAGGGAAAGAGGCTTTGCATTAGTTAAAAAGGAACTCCAGTGAAAATAATGTAATAAAAAAAAGTGCTTCATTTTTACAATAATTATGTATAAATTATTTAGTCAGTGTTTGATCATTGTAAAATCTTTTAAATCCCCTAAAGGATGAGGGTGGGAACTCAATGGTGGATGACCAAGGTAAGACAGAGTTATTAAATGCTTTCTTTGCTTCTGTCTTCACAAAGGAAACAGCACTGTTGCAAATTACAGAGGCAGAAGAGTCTCAATCTTCTACCTGTAATATTAAATACTTAACGCAGGAAGAAGTAAAGGCAAGACTAAATAAATTAAAAATAGACAAGGCACCTGGCCCGGATGGCATGCATCCTCGGGTCCTAAGGGAATTAAGTTCAGTTATAACTAAGCCCCTTTATCTTATCTTTTGTGACTCTCTTGCAACTGGCAAAGTCCCAGTGGATTGGGGTACAGCCCACGTTTTCCCATTATATAAGAAGGGCAAAAAATCAGATCCAGGAGATTATAGACCTGTAAGCTTAACATCAGTTGTATGCAAACTATTTGAGGGGTTACTAAGAGATACTATACATGACTTCATAGTAGAAAATAACCTTATTTCTCAGCATCAACATGGGTTTACTAAAGACAGGTCCTGTTTGACTAACATGCTCAGCTTTTATGAGGTAGTGAATGCTAATATGGATATTGGGAATGCTATAGATGTGATATACTTGGACTTTGCAAAGGCCTTCGACACTGTTCCCCACAGAAGTCTGGTGCAAAAGTTGAGGATGCAAGGACTGGGGAAGAGTTTGTGTGCATGGATAGGGAACTGGCTAATGGACAGAAAACAAAGAGTTGTGGTCAATGGATCATACTCAAAATGGGAGACTGTTAGCAGTGGGGTCCCACAGGGGTCTGTACTGGGTCCAGTGCTCTTCAATTTATTTATTAATGACCTAGTAGATGCAGTAGTGAGCAATGTTGCTATTTTTGCAGATGATACAAAATTGTGCAGAATCATCAACTCTCAGGAAGATAGTGTCATATTGCAACAGGATCTGGATAGGATGGCTATATGGGCACATACATGGCAGATGAAGTTCAATGTTGACAAATGTAAAGTCATGCATTTTGGTCGTACCAATGGTCTAGCACCATACAAAATAAATGGGATACAGTTGGGGACATCAAACTTGGAGAAGGACTTAGGAGTACTCATCGACAACAAGTTAAATAATCGTACTCAATGCCAAGCCGCTGCAGCTAAAGCGAACAAAATTTTGGGATGCATTAAAAGGGAAATAAAAACTCGAGATGCTAGCATAATATTGCCCCTGTTTAACTCTCTAGTAAGGCCACATCTGGAATATGGAATTCAGTTCTGGGCACCACATTACAAAAAAGATATTGCAGTTTTAGAGCAGGTGCAGAGACGAGCTACAAAATTGATACGTGGGATGGAAGATCTCGCTTACCAAGAAAGGTTAGATAAACTGGTTTTATTTAGTCTAGAGAAAAGACGCCTTAGAGGAGATCTGATTAACATGTATAAATACATCAGAGGGCAATATAATAGCTTGGCGGATGAGCTTTTTGTCCCTAGGCCTTCTCAAAGGACTAGAGGACATGATCTGCACATGGAGGAAAAACGTTTTAGCCATTTATTTAGGAAAGGGTTCTTTACAGTAAGAGTGATTAAGATGTGGAATGCATTGCCACAGGAAGTCGTTATGGCAAACTCTATACCTGCATTTAAAGGGGGCTTAGATGCTTTCCTTGCATTGAAAGACATCCATGGCTACAATTACTAGGTTATGCCTAATGATGTTCATCCAGGGATTTTATCTGATTGCCATCTGGAGTCAGGAAGGAATTTTTCCCTTTTGGGGCTAATTGGAGCATGCCTTGTGGTGGTTTTTTCGCCTTCCTCTGGATCAACAGGGGTATGTGGGGGACGGGCTGGAGTTGTACTTTGTACTGGTTAAACTCGATGGACATGTGTCTTTTTTCAGCCAAAATAACTATGTAACTATGTAACTGAAAATAGGACCTAACTGATTGTACGTATAGTAATAATGGTACAAATAACAAAACTGAGTCTAATATTTTTATTTTCTAAAATCTCATTTTTTTTAAGACTAAATCCTAAACAGCCATGACAACCTCATTGTAAAAACTGTTTAATTCAGCTGTAAAACAAACAGAAATAATGGACCTATGACCTATTCAGCATTGTTTCCCGAGCCAGATAAGAGTTTTTCCTTCTGTTTACTTTTAGGACATCTGGCTTCATTTGACTTTGTTAGGCTGCATAATTTGCATAGATATGAAGGGAACCCTATGGAATGAGAGGGAGGGCTGGTATACAGAATAATAATAATAATATCTGTATATCGCTTTTCTCGTTTTTTCTTGTTGGACTCAAAGCATTCAAGAGCTGCAGCTCAAGGGTCTACCCTGCAGTGTTAGGGAGTCTTGCCCAAGGACTTCTTACTGAATAGGTACTGACCAGGATTTGAACTCTGGTTTGCACATAGATTGGTGGCTACTGGGGGATGAGAGGTGTCCTACGTGTATAAATACTATCAGTTTGAAGCCATCAACCGATTCAGTAATCTCTGCCGAAAATCAGACGATTGATCAGACTGGCCGCTGCATCGATTTCTAGCAGATTTAATCAGAATGATAAAATCCACCAAAAATTGATGGGAAAAATAGATGAGTATGGGCACCGCTCCAATATTAGAGGCGGAGCATCAGCACAGAAGTCCATTGTTTCTTAGAGAATAAAGATGGCAGCCTCTGTATTCCTCTCACTTAAAGTGAACCAGAGACGAAGCACCCTTGTGTATTTTACCATATATATCAGTAAGAACATTAGAGAAAACACTTACCATGCTCTCTGTTTCATCCTCACTGCTAAAAGTGTCTGTTATCACCTGTGATAAGAATCCCGGACTGAGCATTCAGTCTGGCTTTGCAGGGAATGATTATAGCTGAGTCATTATAGCAGAGCCACAAGGGGGCAGGCTTGGGCTTGAAAAGACACCAGAGAAGACAGACTCAGCTATAATCATTCCATAGCAAAGCCAGACTGAATGCTCAGTCGGGGATTCTTATCAGAGGTGATAACAGTCAGATTAAACAAAGAACTAAGAAACAAAGAGCAGATTAGGTGTTTACTGTCATGTTCCTACTGATTTATAAGGTAAAATACATGACGGTGCTTCATCTCTGGTTCTCTTTAAAGTTCCCTTTGAAGAGACACTGAAGCGGGGGAAAAATTATGATATAATGAATTGGTTATGTAGTACGGATAATTACTAGAACATTAGTAGCAAAGCAAATATTCTCATTTTTTTATTTTCAGTTATATAGTTGTTTTTTTTTATAACATTGCATAATTCTCTCATATTTGCAGTTTACACACTACTCAGCATTCTAAATGATTTTACAGAGCAGCACAGTGAACTTTTGACCTGTCCTCTGCAGGAAAAAAACAATATAGTGACTGACACGTGAGATAATAAGCTTCAGATGACAGGGCTTTCTGCAACTTTGAAAGTCGTGGAGCTCAATGGCTCTTTTGCATAGATAACAACTGGAGTGTCTAATGGCCCATACTCACGGGCAACTTTTTGGGCCTGTCGCCAGCACACGTGTGCGTGTGGGTGACAGGCCGGCGACAGCTCCTCGCCAGGTCCCTCCGCGTACACACGCAGAAGAGGGACCAGCGGCACGACGGAAGCTGCCGCCCACGTTCCTCCTCCCCCCGCCGGAAGCTCCGTATTCCTCAATGGAGGTTGCTGTCGCTAGTCCGCGTACTCACGCGAACGACAGTTGCGGCGGAATAGCGGCGGAATAGCGGCGGCAACTGTCGCCAGGCGATTGAGCAGTTCAATCGCCTGGCGACATCAGCGACGACGACCAGTTCGGGGTGCGCGCCCGTGCAACGGCGCATACTCACGGGCGACCTGTCGCCGCAACACGCGCGCGCCGCGTGTTGCGGCGACAATTGTAGCCCGTGAGTATGGGTCATTAACTCTTCCTGTACTGGAAAAAATATTAGACTTATGCCTCTGCTCCTAATGTTTTATTTCTTAGCTGTACTACACATACAAATCATTATATCATAATTTTTTTTTCCACTTCAGTGTCTCTTTAAACCAAACTAACAACTGTTTACCGACATCCTGTGTTTTTTTTCCCCCCTTCTTATGTAAAATGTTAATTGTTTGTGTCACTAGCATGTTAACACGCTGTAAGTGTCTTTATAATTGAATTTCTGGTATCTGCCCATCAAGACGTTTCCCTGTAGACTTCAGGCAAGGACACGGGAACGGCAGGAAAAAAAACCCCGTCCATTTTCTACAGAACGCTCCATGCAAAACAGTCCTACACAAATAATCACATTCTGTTATTTCCTCGCAGTCCTCACCTGGGCTGCGGATCCCGCTGACAGAGAAAATTGATGATTTGGGTAGAACGCTTTGAAGGTATTAGAAAACATATTTAAATCAGAGTTGCCGCAGCCCGTTCAATGCTTTCAGGCTATTTTGTCTTAACGGCGAGGACAGGGAAAAAATAAAAAATACCCCAAATACAAACAGTGCCGAGTTTATGATCTTCCAAATACAAATAAATCCGAGCACCTATGAAAAAATACAATAATGCACAAGTTCTGCCCCGGCAGTGGAGACGCTAATAGGAACAGCATCAATTCAAACATCCTACTGTCTCTTATGAGTTTCCACTGCCGCACTAAATTTAATCTTTTATAGAGTGCACCTTGTTGTCGGGATGTCTATAGCATTGCATTTAATGAAAATATTTTTCTGACTAGCTGGTTTATGTGAGGCGGAAGGAAAGAGGCAAAGCATTAACGGGGTTACAGTCTCTGAGACAGGAAAGGTTCAAAATTGTATTGAAAGGTTAGAGTTAGGCCTCATGGAAGGGAGAGGTTAGATTTAAGTCTCATTAAGGAAAAATTTGGGGTTAGGCCTCATTCAAGGGGTGGTTAGGTTTGTGCTTTATGTCAATGGTCTCTAGTAAATGGATAGGCGGCATTCTCAGCGATGTCACTGGTCTGTAGTGAATGGATAGGCGGCATTCTCAGTGATGTCACTGGCCTCTAGTGAATGGATAGGCTGCATTCTCAGTGATGTCACTGGCTTCTAGTGAATGGATAGGCGGCATTCTCAGCGATGTTACTGGTCTGTAGTGAATGGATAGGCTGCATTTTCAGTGATGTCACTGGTCTGTAGTGAATAGATAGGCGGCATTCTCAGTGATGTCACTGGCTTCTAGTGAATGGATAGGCTGCATTTTCAGTGATGTCACTGGTCTCTAGTGAATGGATAGACTGCATTCTCAGTGATGTCACTGGTCTCTAGTGAATGGATAGGCTGCATTCTCAGTGATGTCACTGGTCTCTAGTGAATGGATAGGCTGCATTCTCATTGATGTCCCTGTTCTCTAGTGAATAGATAGGCGGCATTCTCAGTGATGTCACTGGGCTCTAGTGAAAGGATAGGCTGCATTCTCAGTGATGTCACTGGTCTGTAGTGAATGGATAGGCTGCATTCTCAGTGATGTCACTGGTCTCTAATGAATGGATGGGCTGCATTCTCAGTGATGTCACTGGTCTGTAGTGAATGGATAGGCTGCATTCTCAGTGAGGTCACTGGTCTGTAGTGAATGGATAGGCTGCATTCTCAGTGATGTCACTGGTCCTCAGTGAATGGATAGGCTGCATTCTCAGTGATGTCACTGGTCTCTAGTGAATGGATAGGCTGCATTCTCATTGATGTCCCTGTTCTCTAGTGAATGGATAGGCTGCATTCTCAGTGATGTCACTGGTCCTCAGTGAATGGATAGGCTGCATTCTCAGTGATGTCACTGGTCCTCAGTGAATGGATAAGCTGCATTCTCAGCAGTGTCGCTGATCTCTAGAGAATGGATAGGCTTTTTACATTTTCAGCTAACTGTCAAACACTCCAGGCATACCAGCAGCATGATATCACTTCGTATTCTAATTTTCTGTCTAAAGCTTCAGATAAGGCTTCTCTCCTCCTTTAACAAGGTGGATTACTTATCCTCGTAGATCTGATGTAGATGGATGAGATGAACATTTGAGCCAAAGTTTGAAGGGAAAAAAAGAAGCAGCCTATTTGATATGCGTCCAGGAGAACGTAGAATGGGCAGGCTGAAAGCAGTATGGCTGCCAGAACAGACTGCATTATGTTTCGCAGGAGCTCTGCTCACAGGCAGTATAAATAGAAATTGAATTAGCATAAGTAACCTGCAACACTTTTCCTCCAAATTTGAATTAAAACGGTGCATGTTCAATTAGCGTACAGCACACAACTGTCGCGGATGCTGCCCCCCTGACCTTGCTGGAGAAGCAGCCTTCCCTTATGAAATTACTGGGCTCTGACAAATTGGATCGCTATAACCAGTCTGCACTTGATAGCTGGTTACCATCTGGCTAGAAGGAAGCAGGTGCCTCATTATACAAATCTAGTGTAGTTTAGCTTCTGACACCATGAAATATCTTCAGAAATTCTTAAAGGGAAATCACGCTTTAGTTGAAAACATCGCCATAAACGTAGACCAGTGCTGAACTGGTCTGTATTTTGTAATTTCAAAACTCAATCAAACCCAATATTGGGCAAGGCAAATTCTAGCATCAATGACAAGTATTGCTTTTGGAAATTAACTTATGAAATTGAAAAATCCTTTCTGTAGTTGTGCTTGCTGCAGCTGTGCACCTATCCATAAAGGCTTAAAGTGAACCCGAGGTGAGCGTAATATGGAGGCTGCCATATTTTTTTTTTCAAAGCAATACCAGTTGCCTGGCTGTCTTGCTGATCCCCTGTCTCTAATCATTTTAGCCATAGACCCTGAAGAAACATGTACAGATCAGGCTTTTCTGACAAAGGCCTCAATTCATAAAGCATTACCGCATGCAGTAATGCTGAAAACAGCAGACTTTCCGAGCACTTAGCAAAATGTCCATTCTTAAAGGCTGTTACCGCATGACAAATCTACAATTACCGACCAGGGAAATAAATTACCGACTTGGCTGTAGTTACCTCCAACACATGTCAGTAAATTGTCAGCAAATGTCAATTCATAAAGCCTTCAACAAGCGGTAAGCCTGACGATAGTTACCGACACCTCTGGTGGGGTCTTAACAAGTTATCGACACCTCTGGTGAGGTGTTAACAATGCAAAGTGCAGGGAGCCGAAAGTCTGAGCAGGGAGCTGAACTCTGTGTGAGTCATCTGTGCAGAGAGCCGTCTGTGTGAGTCATCTGTGCAGGCAGGGAAAGTCTGTGTGAGTCGTCTGTGCAAAGAGCCGTCTGTGTGAGTCATCTGTGCAGAGAGCTGTCTGTGTGAGTCATCTGTGTGAGTCATTTGTGCAGAGAGCCATCTGTGTGAGTCATCTGTGCAGAGAGCCGTCTGTGTGAGTCGTCTGTGTGAGTCATCTGTGCAGAGATGCATCTGTGTGAGTCGTCTGTGTAAGTTATCTGTGCAGAGAGCCGTCTGTGTGAGTCATCTGTGCAGAGTGCCCTCTGTGTGAGTCGTCTGTGTGAGTCATCTGTGCAGAGATGCATCTGTGTGAGTTGTCTGTGTGAGTCATCTGTGCAGAGTGCCCTCTGTGTGAGTCGTCTGTGTGAGTCATCTGTGCAGAGATGCATCTGTGTGAGTCATCTGTGTAAGTCATCTGTGCAGAGAGCCGTCTGTGTGAGTCATCTGTGCAGAGTGCCCTCTGTGTGAGTCGTCTGTGTGAGTCATCTGTGCAGAGATGCATCTGTGTGAGTTGTCTGTGTGAGTCATCTGTGCAGAGTGCCCTCTGTGTGAGTCGTCTGTGTGAGTCATCTGTGCAGAGATGCATCTGTGTGAGTCATCTGTGTAAGTCATCTGTGCAGAGAGCCGTCTGTGTGAGTCATCTGTGCAGAGATGCATCTGTGTGAGTCGTCTGTGTAAGTCATCTGTGCAGAGAGCCGTCTGTGTGAGTCATCTGTGCAGGGTAAAAGAGAGATATCGCCACACTGCTTTACTCTACCGCTCAATGGGCTGCGGTAATTTACCGACCTTCAAAGGCAGCTGGGAAAATCTTTATGAATTAGCACACAGACCGGGAAAATACTGAGTGCGGTATTTTCCCTCCCAGATTTTGTTTATCGCACTGCTTTTTATGAATCGAGGCCATAATTGTCAGAACTGACAAGATTAGCTGCATGTATGTTTCTGGTGTTATTAAGACACTACTGCAGCCAAACAGATCAGCAGGGCTGCCAGGCAACTGGTATTGTTTAAAAGGAAATACATATGGCAGCCTCCATATCTTGCTCACCTTGGGTTACTTTAAAAAGTACTTAAAGTGTAAAAGACAGAGCCTGCCATGTCTGTCTTAATGGAAGATTGGAAGGGTCACAGGGTCTGCATGGCCATAATTCATCCATTCAGGTGAGAGCACATCCCCTTTGGAAATGCTGCCTTGACTTTTTTTATAACTTTCTGTGGAGGCTCTGGCCACCCCATCTGAGTTGCCATGATCTGCCCACAGCTCCGTAGCCGTAGCTTAATTGGTGGCTGCCAAGCTAGAGGGTGGGGTGCAGCAGCGCAGACATAAGTTTCTGCAGAGGCGTAGCTATGGGGGGCAGGGAGGGGACACATGTCCCCCGGCGCAGCACTGTAAGGGAGCACAAAGCATGGTCACCGCACCCCCAAGTGAGTGAGAGGCAGCTTGCTTGCTGGTTCCCCTGTTTCTTCCCCTCTCTCTGCAGAGGAGTGCAGAAGAATTAACAGCAGCAGAACAAGGGCTGGCTATCTAAACAGCATTTGTACATTTGGCTCCACCCATGACCACACCGATGTTCTGATGCATGGCCATGCCCAATTTGTCCAGAGGGGGGGGGGAGGGCGCAAAAGCTGTCTTTGTGGGGGGTGCAAAATCTGTCTTTGTGTGTGTGTGTGTGTGTGTGTGTGCGTGTGTGTGTGTGCGTGTGTGTGTGCGTGCGTGCGTGCGTGCGTGCGTAGTTATGTTGATTTAATTCCTCATATATATTTTCGATGCTCTGTTGACAAGAAATAAATCTTGGGTTATAATGGTTGGCCACTCAATAAGAAAAAAATGTGTGTGTGTTTCAACTGCTTTCTGTTTTAAACAGGATCCACCAATCTCATCAGTATCCATGACCAGATAATAGGTGGTGGATCAACCAACGGGATTATGTTATTACCAGATTATAACATTTATCCCAGTTAAGTGGAGCAACGCAATGCAACAAGCTGTTGCTGTTTCTCATATGCTCCCTCCCAACCATGTAAACGTGTAATTACCATCTTGCATCATCAGGAAGCCCTCCTTCTTTGGAGAAGACTGCTCCGCCATCCTCCGTCAAATGAATCTCTGACATTCCAGTAAAGAAAATCTTCCTAGTAGCCAAAGATAAGACTTTTGTTCAGTAATACACATTAAAGGGACTCCGAGCAGTGCAGAAACTATGGAAAGATGCATATCATTTTAAAGCTCTCTTTCTCCTCTTTCCGATGATATATAAACCGCTGCCCTACGCCTTTTAGCTTTCGCTATTTTCGCGATTGAAATTGCCGCGGCCGCGATTTCAGAGCTCTGGACAGAGGATGACTTAAGGGCATTAAGAATTTTGGAAAATTTGGAGTCTGATCCTGATAATCGTGATTTACCGGATGCGGATGAAGCAGATGGAGCGACTTTCGCCCCGCCTGTCTTTCAGCCGCGCCTTGGTGACATGGGCCTGAGGAATCGATCGGTTAAGTTTCCCCCTTTCTTCCTCAACCCAAGTTTAAAAACATTTATGAAGGTGGTGGAAGATGACTTGTTGCGGATAAGAATCGATAAGTCATCGGGTTCTAACCTGGGGGAGCTGGAGATGGACGCACTAAACACCCTTAAGGAACAGAAAGAATGGGTGATCAAGCCCTCTGATAAAGGAGGGAATGTAGTTATCATGTTGAGTGCTGACTACAGAGATATGTGTATGGATTTACTCAGCAACCAACAATGTTATGAGAGGGTTTCCATGTCGAGGGCTGCCAGATGCCGGGATGACCTGTTCGCCATTATTGACGATGCGGTTCACCGGAATGTTATTAATGAGGATACAAGCCAATTTCTTAAAGTAATTAATCCTGTTACACCTACGTTTTATGCCCTGCCTAAAGTGCATAAACGCATCAACAAACCCCCTGGACGCCCAATTGTGTCCGGTAGAGGGTCCCTAACTGAGAAAATCAGTATTTATCTGGATAGGCATTTACAGCCTCATGTGCAATCTTTACCCTCATATGTCAGAGATACTTCACATTTATTACAAATTTTAAATGGCTTGCAGGTCCCAGCCGGTACTTGTCTGGTGGCCCTCGACGTGGAGGCCCTCTACTCCAGTATCCCCCACGATCGAGGCATTCGAACTATCGGTACCTTCTTGAATGAGTTAAGCATTGTGCATGCAGCGCACAATGGACTCTTACTATCTTTGCTGCAATTTCTTCTGTGCAACAATATTTTTGTGTTTGAGGGGGTCCACTACCTCCAGGTGCAGGGCGCGGCGATGGGGACCACCTGTGCCCCGTCGTACGCTAACCTGTACTTGGGGGAGTGGGAGAGGCGAGTCCTTGTCGATGTACCTGTGCCACATTGTCACTTGGCACAGATACATCGACGATATCTTGCTATTTTGGACGGGTGGGCGAAGCTTGCTCACTGGATTCGTGCAATGTTTAAATGTCAATGAACGCAATTTGCGATTTACATCTCAGGTTGACGAGAGAACTATCCCCTTTCTCGACCTCTCAATCTCTTTAGATGCTGATGGTTATGTTTCAACCACCCTATATAGGAAAGAGACATCCACTAATTCCTTATTAAGAGCGGACAGCTTCCACCCCTCGCATACTGTCAGAGGGGTTCCCACTGGGCAGTATCTGAGGGTGCGCAGGAACTGTTCCGAAACAGCCACCTTCGAAAAGGAGGCAAGAGATTTACGCAGAAGATTCAGAGAAAGGGGGTACCCAGACGCCCACCTGAGACGCGCTTTTCAACGCGCAGCAAATGCTGATCGGGAAGCATTAATTGGAGGGCAACGACACTCCACACATGCACGGGATGATATACGTTTCTGCACGAGATACAGTGTCCAACATGGCTTGATTATGGACGTCCTCAGGCGCCATTGGTACATCTTAAGGAATGATCCTAAACTCGGTGCCCTGGTTCCGGAAACCCCCAACTTTTCCTTTAGGAGAGCACCCTCATTGAAAGACATACTAGTCAACAGCCACTTTGCGGGGACAGGCGATGCCCCCAGACACTGCAGGGTCACGGGGACCTACAGATGTGGCGGCTGTACGGTCTGCCGTTACATGCAAGTAGGCAGAGTTGTTGAGCTACCGGATGGCAGGACATGGACTTTGTCTCATTTTGTTAACTGTGACACCATTTTGGTGGTCTACCTCTTGGTCTGTCCCTGCGGAGCTTTTTACGTGGGGAAGACCAAGAGGGAATTAAGGAGACGGATTAATGAGCATATATCTAAAATAAAAAGCAAAGATCCTGTGGTCCTGTCTCCGGTGGCTCGCCACTTCAAGACCGCCCATGCGGGTGTTTACCGTGACCTTAGGGTCATTGGTCTTGACCGTATCCACACCAATATCCGCGGTGGCAATTTTGATAGACTAGCTCTCCAACGGGAGGCACGGTGGATCTTCGAACTGAGGGCCACCGTTCCTCCTGGCTTAAATGATTCTCTGAGCTGCGCCCCCTTTCTGCCATTATGATCGGCTGTTCTTGCTGTCCCTGGCGCCCTGGGTGGGCAGGCTCACCTTGATTTTAGGGTGGGCTACATGAATGATCGTTTTCGATCCGGACATCCCGGAGCATATGTTCTCCCCGGTGTGGCTTTGCAGCCCAAACACACACTACGTGGCCATATAATCAGTGCAACAAAAATTGTTTGCTTAAAATCATGTGGAAGTTTCATTCACATGGCCTGGACCAGTACATAGTCTCTGGCCGTCATTTCAGTATCATTTTTCTTCCCCTCTATTTCTGGCCACAGCTCCACCTTACCTAATGGATTGTTTGATCTTTGTTCTTGTTTTCATTGCTGAGGCTTCGCTTTCATGGCCGCTTTGCGTGCCCGCCCTGCTCTCCTACTATGCTTGGGGTCACATGTTGTGGTCCCTTGCGCGGTGGAGTGCGGGGGCGGATGTGCGCCGATTGGCCATGGGAGCGCATTAATAGGCAGTGTATGCTTGATGACGTGAACGTTGTTGAACACGCCCCCTCGAGAAAGCCGGAAGTGAGTCGGCGAAACATGTCGGGTCTGCACGGCGTGTTGGTGTAACCCACGTGGATCTTGCTTGTCCTCCACCACCCCAGCCTGCTCAGTCTGGACACCTCACTCCATACCGCGACAGGCCGCTTGGCTGCTTGGACCTCGGTGCGCCTCCTATTTCTACAGGTTGCAGCTCCTACATGGCAGCGCCGTTTGTGTGGATTACAAATGTCATCTTTCCATTCATCACATCAGCCTTGCAAGCGGCTACCCTGGAATGGGACTTCTGATGTCGGGCGAACCTACCTTCTACACGGATGTGGTAGAGTATACCCATACAGATTGCTATGCTGACTTGCTTCATGCTGTTCATGTAGCTTTTGTTGTTCCATTGACGTGCATGCTGCTTTGACTGCTGCTGCTGCTCTAAAGGAGACGTTACATTATGCAGTTGACACTCCTGTTTTCTCCTCGCTGCTAATGAATTACCATATGCATCAATACCCTTTGGCCATTGGGAAGTTCCTCATTGATCACATGGAATATGGTGATCGCCGGCATTAAACAATATCCCTGTGTGTATGGTGCATGACTGGTGGGGTGTGTTAGCATAGGACCAGCGTAATCTACCTCGTGGGTGTACACCCTTTTAAGTTTTATTGTATATTTGTCTTTGATGTTTTTGCAGTACTTCAATAAAATTTATATTTTTATAGAAGGCTTATAACCTTTTTGACGTGCACTCCTCCTCCCACTTACCCATACCTATTTCCCGCGAAAATAAAGAAAACTAAAAGGCGTAGGGCGACGATTTAGGTGTCGCCAGAAAGAGGAGAAAGAGAGCTTTAAAATGATATCCATCTTTCCATAGTTACTTGTATTACACAGGCCGACTTTTTCTGCTGAATGGAGCTGCTGACACTGGGGAAAGTGTCGTCCTGTGTAATACAAGTAATTATGGAAAGATGGATATCATTTTAAAGCTCTCTTTCTGCTCTTTCTGGCGACACCTAAATCGTCGCTCTACGCCTTTTAGTTTTCTTTATTTTCGCGGCCGTTGCAATTTCAATCGCGAAAATAGCGAAAATTAAAAGGCGTGGGACAGTGGTTTATATATCATTGGAAAGAGGAGAAAGAGAGCTTTAAAATGATATGCATCTTTCCATAGTTTCTGCACTGCTCGGAGTCCCTTTAACCCTTTATTTCATTCTTTCATTCTTTACACGTTGGGGTGGATCCACCAAAGTTCGTCAACAGTGGAGAATATAAACCAGAAAACCAACCTAGATTGGAGTTTTTTTGTTTTATTTTAATAAAAAATGATCTGGCGGGTATGCTTTGCAAACCTCACTGTGGGTCATATCAGAGCACAGTGGAGATTGTAAAGCAGGAGTTGTGTGACTACAGTCATGGGAAAATACCTGCGCTAAACATCTAGATATATTAAATCGGATGTATGTGTGTATGTATGTATGTATGTGCCGCGATCACTCGAAAATGCCTTAACCGGCTTCAACGAAACTTGGTATACAGATCCCTTACTACCTGGGATGATATGTTCTGGGGGTCTCGCGGCCCTCCCGCACACCTGGGCGGAGCTACAAACAGCAAATCAGATTCCACCCATTCAAGTCAATGGAAAAAATGTAAACGTCTGCCATTCTCACAGTAATCAAACCAGAGTCCCCACACTTGGCACAGTTGGTCACTTGGTGACCGAGGTTACAAAGCCGGGAAAGTGGGCAGATCATTAAACAGCCAATCACATTTCAGCTATTAATTTTCAATGGGAAAATGTAAACTGCAGCCATTCTTCGGTTGTTAATCGCAGAGTTCTCAAACTTGCCACACTTGGTCACTGGATGAATGGCATAAATATTCAGGAATGTGGATGGAGCCTACAACAGCCAATCAAAATGTACCTATTGATTTTCAAGGGGAATATTTAAACTGCCGCCATGCCTACACTGTTAATGACAGAGGCCTCAAAAATGCTACAGTCGATCATTAAGTGACTTGGATTTGCCAGGTAAACTGCTTCCATTCACACAATTTTGATGCCAGGAACCTGAAAGCTTACAAACTTAGTAATTGAGTGACTGTGTGAAGGGTACGTAAAGTGTTCGGAGCCAAACACAAATTTCACTGGGAAAATGTAAACTGCAGCCATTCCTACACTGTTAATGGCAGGGTTCTTAAACTTTGCACAGTTGGTTACTGGGTGACTGGGATAAATATTCAGAAAAGTGGGTGGAGCTTATAAAAGCCAAACAAAATTCACCTGTTAATTTTCAACGGGAATATTTATATTGCTGCCATTCATACACTGTTAATGGTACAAGCCCCAAACCTGGTAAAGATGGTCATTGAGTGACTAGGGTTGAAATTGTGAAAAGGGGGTGGGGCCACAAACAGCCAATCAGATTTGTTTCATTTCAATGGGAAAATAAAAATGATTGATGCCAAGGACCCCCATGCTCACAAACTTGGTCTTGACTGTTTATGTGGTGGGGTTATAAAAGTGGGCAGAGCCAAAAGTAGCCAAAACAGATTCAGGCAACGCCGGGTCATCGGCTAGTTTTCTAGCATTTTTAACACGTTTTTGTGGGGAAAACTGCTTGGCTAATGTTAGTCAATGGGCTGGTGCACACCAGAGTGGCTCGGTTTTCCCTTAAACGCAAACTCGGGTCCTGCAGCATTTTTTAGATTTCTGAGGCGTTTCTGCTTCAATGTAAAGTATAGGAAGGTGGAAAACTGTTCTGAAAAACGCTAGATCAGAGCAGTTTTCCAAGCATTTTTGTTACAGAAGCTGTTCAGTAACAGCTTTACTGTAACAAAATATAAAATCTGCTACACAAAAACGCTCCAAAAACGCTAAGCATGTTTAGAAAATCTCTCTAAACATGCCTAGAATTGCTCTGAAATATGCTTCAAAAACCGCTAGCGTTTGCAGATCCGCCAGCCAGCGGCTTTTGGTGTGCTCCAGCCCTAAGTAGGGGCACCCACCTCCTGGAATTAAAGGGAACCTGAACCAAGTACAATTATTAAAAATAAACACATGATGTACCTGCAAATGAATATTACATACTTACCTCGCTGTCAGTTCAACAACGATTCCTTTCAGTTCTGACAAGATTTTTTCAGAACTAAAATATATCAGCTTCTGTCAGTTATATATCAGTTGCTGTCAGTTATAACTGAAAGGCCAACTGATGTGCGAGGTAATGTCCATGTTTCCCCATGGCTCAAGTTGGCGATGTTACAGTTTAACAGTGTGCTGACCGGGGAGCTGTTATGGGGTAATGGCCATTTTTCAAAAGGAAGGACGGAGAGTTCATTGATCACTGTGGACAAACAGGACATAGGAGAGGGGAAAGAGATTGATAAGTAGACTACACAGGAGGTACGGTAAGTATGACGCGTGTACGTTTATTTTGACTTTTAATTTTCAGTCAGTATAACTATTACACAACAGGGAGGGACCCCCCCCCCCCCCACACACACACACACACACACATAAAACAATCAAAAAGAGACAGAGCATCTTGCCGAGGCTGCCGCTCTCCACCTCTGTTTAAAATTCTTGTCCAGGTATGACCCAGGCAAGTATTCCAAACCTTCTCCACCTAACTAAAGACTTTACAAATTCCAGTCCGCATTTACCGGATCTTTTACGTTCTTCAGAGTGTCACCATTGTTCCCCAGCCTTCAGTAAATCAGCCCCCTCTAAGGCGAGCGACGGCTGGCTTTAAGTAATGGAAGATGTTGTACAGTCCATGCGGCAGCAGATGGGATTCGCAGGCTGCCTCTCTGGCTCAGAGCTGACAGCTGACTCTGGAAGGCGAGCGGCTTTGCGGCACTCCACTGCTCAGTCATGCTCACCATAACGTCTGCTCGTATTTGTTCTCATCCTCCACCCTCTGTCCAAGTATTCTCCACAGTCCTCCCGGTGTCTAGCAGATCTGGTGAAGTGAGAGTGGCGGGATTCACCTGAAGAGGTTTGCGTTGCAGAGTCTCCCTGATGAGCTCTCCTACTTATCACACAAGATGCTCGCAGGGTGAAATTCACAGGTGTTCTACTGACTATCACACTTACGTTATAGTGGAGAAAAGCTTATGCTGCATGTGATATATAAGGACACCTTTATCACTACCTTAAAATGAACCGATCACACCTGAATAAAATAATAGAATAATAGGAATTGAATTATTCTTCCCTCCAGCCTAGCAACTAAAAAGAAACTTACATTTTAGTGTTGGTGTTTAATTTCGATATAAATCATTCAAACACCCAAATACTCCCGACTGCCACTGTTCAGGGCCCAAAGAAGCAGACAAGGTCAGGAGGAATTAGCTGTGCTGCGTGTCATGTTGAACTTCACCAGTCTAATACTTCCTCCTACTGGATTGAGAAGGAAGTATCACAGTCATGTGACACACAACGTGACACGCAAGGCAGTGAGCTCATAACCCTATCCGCTCATTCGGCACTGAACAGTGGCAGTCGAGAGTATTTGGATGTCTGAATTCACTATACCAAATTTAAACAGCAACACTATTAAATCCTAGTAAATTCACCTATAATACAAATCTACAGGATCTTGTTCTCCTGTAAAAGTATGATCACCTGCCCGGTATTCTTCTTGTAAATCAGCCGTGTCTGGCAACTTCCAGCACATAGTCCTGCATTCTGCTGAAAAATGATTTTGTTTTCTCTATCTCATGTACAGAAAACAAATGCCGTTTTTCAGCGGGGGTGAGGGAGGACCTCCCCGATTGATTCACAAGAAGACCAGTTAGGTAATTATAACTTTAAAGGAGAAGAGATTCCTGTAAATTAGGATTATAAAATTGAGATCTTCTTTTTAGCAGACAGATAAGAAGGGTACATACGCATACAATCTCTACAAGCAATAAACCGTAAACTGCCACTATGTCCCAAGACAGTGAGACGACCTGCTACGTCTCTTCTAAGACCTGTGAAGCAAAAGTTTTTTGTCCTCCAGCACCCAAGGCTACGACACCAAAGTGCGCCCCTCTATCTCTCCCACCCCTGAAGCCTCTCTCACCTCTGCCTTGGCCCCGCCCTGGTTCTCAGAGAAGTACATTCCGTTCTGGGATATACTTAGTACAGGTAGATTGTCTTTTAAAATGATGTATTTACAAAAGTATAGTGCATTACAAGATTATTATAGAAAAATGTAGGTAACAGCTCTTTTTTGTAAGCGGGGCTCCACCCACCTGATACAATGATCAACAAAAGATGTTGATACAGAATCATTCAAATGAATCTATGAGCTGTACTAACACCTCCTCCCTATTACTTCCCCATCCACAGGAAGTAGTCAGGGAAGAGCTGGGAGGGGGCGCCAGCCAGTCTTTCTTTCTGAGCACAGAGGCGGCACTGCCTACCTCCTCTGTGATCTGCTGAAGGTAGCAGAGGGAGGAAGAGGGTGTTGTGAGGTAAAGGTGAAGCAGGTGATTTGGGGTGGGGTGCGGCAGACATCTAATAGACACATGTCAACAGTATTAATAGTTGGTCGCTCAGGCAGTGAGTTAAGCGCCCAATGTGTTGCTAGTAATCGTTTGGCTACTGAAGTAGCTGATTGGATATATGGTAGGGAAGGAAAAGAGGAGCCAATTGTCTATTTTGTAGATGGCTAGCTAAAATAGGGGTAATCTCTGCGCTTGGAAGGAGGTTAGTGTTAGGCACTTCAAGGGGGTAGTTGGTGTTAGGCATTAGGTGGCGGGCAGTGGCGTAGCAATAGGGAGTGCTGAGGTTGTGACTGCACTGGGGCCCTTGGGTCTGAGGGGCCATCCCTTAACAGGAGTATTAGGTCTTTATAAGTCCTGGGCTAATAATAATCACTTCTATAGATCTTTTGAAAAGTAGTAACCATTAACAAACTGTTCCCCATTCGCTTTTTGCACCTCTGACACTGTGGTTGTCCTTGGCAGGTTTTAGTGTGCCGTGTCAATTGTTATGTGTAGAGTGCTTGGGGGGGGGGGGGGGGGGGTTAAAATTGCATTGCAAATTTGCAAAAAAAGATTGAAAAGAATAGGTAGTGGTTGGCTTACCTCTCCTGTAGACAAAGCAGCTGATACAGCTCAAAGTAACTTCATAAGGTTTATTGCACAGAAAATAGGGTTCAACAATGCGTTTTGTGGGTATTGCCCACTTCTTCAGGTCAATAGAACTCACAACAAGGTCCTAATGACTGGGGTGAAAAAACTAAACTACTCTATAGACCTGAGGAAGCGGGAAACACCCACGTAATGCAGTCTAACCCTATTTTCTGTGCAAAAACCTTATGAAGTCATTTTGAGCTGTATTGGCTACTTTGTCTACAGGAGAGATAAGCCAACCACTGCCTCATCTTTTTAATCTGTTTTTAGTTGTTTTATTATTATAATGCTTAGTCCTATCAGCCTAGAACTCTTCTTTTCCGGGTTGTAAAGGTTGTGTTTTCCCTTTAAGCAGATTTTCCCGGGCGCCGTCACACGGGCTCCTCGCACGGCTAGTGTCTCATCCGGCGGCGGCGTTCATATTACAATACCTCCTCTGATCTATTGCTTCCACGTTTCTTGTTTATCTGTCTGAATGAAGGATCTTTTGGAGTTGAAACTAGTCCCCAAGGAAGATGGCAAAATAATAGAACCTTCTAGAAAAATAAAAACAAATCTCTTTATTCCAACACCGACAAAAACCGCCCTCTTTTCCCCTGCAGCAGTATCCTAGGCAGCCTGGCACCGCAATCACTTTCTGATGATGTTTTTTTCTCTCTTTTTCAGGGGTTTTTGTGTGTGTTACATAACTGGGGAAACAAATTGGTTTTCTGAATAGAACTCGACAAAGTAAATAAGTGGACCAGAGGGGACCTAAACACATCCAAATGAAATAAATAGTGGAAACGCATTGGCATTTGAATTGCTTATTAGGATGTTAGAGGGGGGAAAAAAACATTGTGGCGGAAACTGAGCGGGGATCTCGGAAAAAAAATAAATTCAGATGCTGAGTTGAATAAATCGCACATAAATCAACAGAGTGTGCGGGATGTACGCCAGGAGGAATGGAGTCTTTACAATGCACGCCACTCCATTTATATACCAATATACTATATATATATATACTTTTTATTTTTAAATGATCACAATCGCGAAAATTGTAAAATTTAAAGTACATGAAAATACATAAATAAAAAGTACAGTTATCTCAGAGTAAAATGTGCTATAAATTTCTTTTCTCCTTTGTTGCTGTCACTTATAGTAGGTAGTACAAAGCTGACAGAACTGACGGGTTTTGGAGTAGCTCATCTTCTCATGAGGGATTCTCAGGGCTTTCTTCATTTTCAAAAGCGTAAACAGCAGTTACATAGTTACATAGTTACATAGTTATTTTGGTTGAAAAAAGACATACGTCCATCGAGTTCAACCAGTACAAAGTACAACACCAGCCCGCCCCCCACATATCCCTGTTGATCCAGAGGAAGGCGAAAAAACCCTTACAAGGCATGGTCCAATTAGCCCCTAAAGGGAAAAATTCCTTCCCGACTCCAGATGGCAATCAGATAAAATCCCTGGATCAACATCATTAGGCATTACCTAGTAATTGTAGCCATGGATGTCTTTCAACGCAAGGAAAGCATCTAAGCCCCCTTTAAATGCAGGTATAGAGTTTGCCATAACGACTTCCTGTGGCAATGTATTCCACATCTTAATCACTCTTACTGTAAAGAACCCTTTCCTAAATAAATGGTTAAAACGTTTTTCCTCCATGCGCAGATCATGTCCTCTAGTCCTTTGAGAAGGCCTAGGGACAAAAAGCTCATTCGCCAAGGTATTATATTGCCCTCTGATGTATTTATACATGTTAATTAGATCCCCTCTAAGGCGTCTTTTCTCTAGACTAAATAAACCCAGTTTATCTAACCTTTCTCGATAAGTGAGACCTTCTATCCCACGCATCAATTTTGTTGCTCGTCTCTGCACCTGCTCTAAAATTGCAATATCTTTTTTGTACTGTGGTGCCCAGAACTGAATTCCATATTTCAGATGTGGCCTTACTAGAGAGTTAAACAGGGGCAATATTATGCTAGCATCTCGAGTTTTTATTTCCCTTTTAATGCATCCCAAAATTTTGTTAGCTTTAGCTGCAGCTGCTTGGCATTGAGTATGATTATTTAACTTGTTGTCAATGAGTACTCCTAAGTCCTTCTCCAAGTTTGATGTCCCCAACTGTATCCCATTTATTTTGTATGGTGCTAGACCATTAGTACGTCCAAAATGCATGACCTTACATTTGTCAACATTGAATTTCATCTGCCATGTATGTGCCCATATAGCCATCCTATCCAGATCCTGTTGCAATATGACACTATCTTCCTGAGAGTTGATGATTCTGCACAATTTTGTATCATCTGCAAAAATAGCAACATTGCTCACTACTGCATCTACTAGGTCATTAATAAATAAATTGAAGAGCACTGGACCCAGAACAGACCCCTGTAGGACCCCACTGCTAACAGTCTCCCATTTTGAGTACGATCCATTGACCACAACTCTTTGTTTTCTGTCCATTAGCCAGTTCCCTATCCATGAACACAGACTCTTCCCCAGTCCTTGCATCCCTGAACTTTTGCACCAGACTTTTGTGGGGAACAGTGTCGAAGGCCTTTGCAAAGTCCAAGTATATCACATCTACAGCATTCCCAATATCCATATTAGCATTCACTACCTCATAAAAGCTGAGCATGTTAGTCAAACAGGACCTGTCTTTAGTAAACCCATGTTGATGCTGAGAAATAAGATTATTTTCTACTATGAAGTCATGTATAGTATCTCTTAGTAACCCCTCAAATAGTTTGCATACAACTGATGTTAAACTTACAGGTCTATAATTTCCTGGATCAGATTTTTTGCCCTTCTTAAATAATGGGAAAACGTGGGCTGTACGCCAATCCACTGGGACTCTGCCAGTTGCAAGAGAGTCACAAAAGATAAGATAAAGGGGTTTATCTATAACTGAACTTAATTTCCTTAGGACCCGAGGATGCATGCCATCCGGGCCAGGTGCCTTGTCTATTTTTAATTTATTTAGTCTTGCCTTCACTTCTTCCTGCGTTAAATATTTAATATTACAGTTAGAAGATTGAGACTCTTCTGCCTCTGTAGTTTGCAACAGTGCTGTTTCTTTTGTGAAGACAGAAGCAAAGAAAGCATTTAATAACTCTGCCTTACCTTGGTCATCCACCATTGAGTTCCCATCCTCATCCTTTAGGAGTCCTATACAGTCAACCTTTCTTTTTTTAGAGTTAATGTACTTGTAAAACTTTTTTGGGTTAGATTTGATATCCTTAGCGATTTGTTTTTCAGCTTCAATCTTTGCCTGCCTAATTTCTTTTTTACAATTTTTATTGCACTCCTTATAATTGCTTAGTGCAGCCTCGGTCCCCTCCTGTTTTAAGACCTTATAGGCATTCTTTTTCCTCTTCATTTTATCTTTAACCTTTCTATTCATCCATAGAGGCCTTTTTTTATTCCTAGACATTTTGTTTCCATATGGGATATACATACTACAGTATTGATTGAGTATAAGTTTAAAAGCTTGCCATTTCCCTTCAGTGTCTTCCCCTTGTAGTACATTATCCCAGTTCACCAAACTTAGTGCCTGCCTAATTTGAGTGAACTTTGCTTTTCTAAAATTCATAGTTTTAGTGGTCCCGCTGCCCCGTGGCCTATCAGTCACCAGATCAAACGTTATCATGTTGTGATCACTATTTCCCAAATGTTCTTGAACCTGCACATTTGATACATTATCTGGTCTATTAGAAATGATCAGATCCAGTAACGCATGCCCCCTAGTTGGTTCAGTTACCATTTGAGTCAAGTAATTGTCCTGTAGTGCTGCCAGAAATCTGCTGCTTTTACCAGAATGGGTAGCCTCAATACTCCAGTCAATGCAGTTGCTCAGGCCAACTGCCAGAATACTGTGCATACAGGTATGGGGGCACCCTGCATCTTTATATTAATCCTTTCCAGGGAGTGCTTTTGTAAACAGTAAATGAAATACTGAGAATCCCGCATGAAGAGATGGACGAGCCAAAAATGTGTTAGTTCTGTCAGATTTCTACTAACTACTATAAGTGACAGCAACATAGGAGAAAATTAATTTATAGCTATTTTTTCTCTAGAAGAAACATACTTCTTATTTGTATATGTTTACAAGTGTTTACATTTTTTCGCAATAGTGGGCCTTTAAGTCATGTGAGAGGCTATTTAAAGTAGACCTGAACCTATGAAGTGAAAAATGAGCGATGTGACATTAATAGTCGGGCTACATTAATAGCCGCAGAGTCTGTTCTGCCCAAATAAAAAGCATTTTGTCCATTGTTTTTTTGATTGGCATTCTGTTCTTTTGAATAAAGTTAACTACATGGTGGGCCCTTGTGCACTGGCTTTTGGATCACTGTGCTGCCCCATTACACATAATGTCATTGTTTCTGTGCGGGGAGGGGGGGGATGAGGGTGGCTACGCACCGTAATCCGCCCTAAAACTTTATTCAACCACAATCACGGCACGCAAAATCGCTTTTGAGCGGTGAATCAAAAGCAATTTTGCAGCACTCCTGTACTTTGAATTGGAGTGCAATCATTCCAATAATGCTGCCAGTCCCGCAGTTTCCCTAATCGCAATCCTGTGGCATTGCCCCCATTGACTTTCATTAGCCTAGCACTTTTGGAATTGGCAGTGACTCCAACGTGAACCTAAAAGCGCTTTAGTGGGCCATAGCCCTAATAGAGTCCACCACATGCATGGCTAATAGGGCGCCCTGGCAAGGGTTACCGTGAACCAGTTTGGTGTTCACAGTGCGCTTAATTCCTACAATACAATATATGGAAACAAAGGAAGAGAAAGTGGGCACAATTGTAGACTGGATTTCGGGAAAGGCCACAGTGGCCAAGGCCTTGGGCGGGCGATAAAATCAGAAGGGCGGCAGGTCTTGGAGAGAGAAGAGGTCATATGTCAAAGTCAATTATCTCTTCTGGTCCACAGAGCAGCCGCCCTGCTTTGCACTGTGTCTTCTGGCACCCGGTAGAACTGACAGAGCAGGACTGGGTGGTTGGACACTATTGTTGCACAGATCGCTGTAGCAGTGTACTAAAAAATGTTATTGCCTGGTGAACAAAATTGCAGTGGTTACCTCAGAAGTTACATAGCTATAACAGCTAAAGGTCGTGCTAACACACACACACACCACACACAGACAGATACACACACACCAGTGCAACATCACTTTACAGCCACTGTACACATCCAGAGGATTTGCTGCGGCCCAGATTCAGCAGGCAGGCTAAGCTTGCTCATCCACTATGAAGGTCACTAGTGCAGACCAATACACAAGGCCAGAGTGATTCTAATTGCCTGTTCTTCTCTAAAACACCAACTTTGAACCCTGCCTAATGCGCTGGTCTCAGTCCTGAGGGCATACTGAGCAGAAAATCTCTTCCCCTGGGTAACCTCCTTCACAGGTCTAGCTTAGGCCTGGTTGCCGGTGCTCAATTCCCCCGTGGGTCACCTCACCACTCCACACACAGCGCAATTTTCATCAGTAAGGAGAAGGCACTCAATTGGCTTTCAAACATGTCGTGTAACTGCTAATGATTCTATAAACGCAAGGGAGGCATACTGAGCAGAGCGCATTTCTCGTTCACGCTTCACATGGTACCCTGCAATGTCTTCAAGGAGCAGAAGACTTCTGCCATGACCACGTTCCGACGTGTGAGGCCGACTTGACTTACATGGGCGGTAATGAGATAATGAGTCGTCTTTTTTCAGTTTACGATTCCTGCTCAAGAATGAGAAGAAATATAGCAGAAAATATCAATTCATCTTCACATGATGTTCTTATCTCACTCATTCCAGGGGGGGCTTTTTATGACGCAAAAGTGACAAAGCTGGCGGGGTGTAAGGAATGCCGAAGCCGTGTAAATGCTGCTGACTTACTGATGAAGGAAGAACCAAGCTAAAAAGAAGCATTGACCATATTGCACCAACAGCATAAAACTGAAGATACAATAATGCTTCCTAGCGGGTGCAGGAACATAGGGCGCCGGCTGAGGGGGGGCAAAAAGGGCGCCGCCATAGACTTTAATGCAATTGTCGTTAGTACAGCGAAAAAAGCATGAAAAAAGGGCGCCGCAAAATATTACATTAATAACGTTATAGTTTTTGAGGTAGTTATCGTTTTAGAAGTTTACAACGTTATAGTTTTTGTCATATTATTTTGTTAATAAGTACAGAATTTACATTTTTAAAGGTATTATCGTTAATATATGTAAAAGGGTGTTTCTGCAGAGGGAGTGGTTAGGGTTAGGCACCACCAGGGGGAGTGGTTAGGGTTAGGCACCACCAGGGGGAGTGGTTAGGGTTAAGCACCACCTAGGCGACGGCTTGTTTAAGGCAACACCAGGGGGGTGGTTAGGGTTAGGACCCACCAGGGGGTGGTTATGGTTAGGCACCACCGGGGGGGTTAAGGTAAGGCACCACTGGGGAGGTGGTTATGGTTAGGCACCCCCGGGGGGGTTAAGGTAAGGCACCACTGGGGAGGTGGTTAGGGTTAGGCACCACCAAGGGAGGGTTCTGAGTGAGGGTAGGGTTGGGTTAAGCAGTATTGACAAAAAACGCTACGATATTTAACGTTAATATTTATTCGATATTATCTCTCGTTTGTTTTAGCAACAGTAATTATCGTTAATAAAGCTTGACAACGATGATTCTCGTTAGCAAATTTCGTTAATACCTGGCGCCAAATTCATTAATAACCCGGGCCCTTTTTTCACAGCGCCCTTTTTTCATGCACGCTTCCTAGCTACTCCTCCACCATTGTTTACCATGTTTGAGAAGTAGGTTGCTGCATCAAAATCAGGCTACCTCCATCTTTAAAAACGCGAATGCATTTGATTTTTCTGCACTTTTTTTGTTTCCATTTGTAATAATGGGAGCCTGCCTAGTAGTTGCCCATGCATGCCACACTATGGGCCTGATTCACAAAGCGGTGCTAACAGTTAGCACGTTGGGGTAAAGCCCTTTATCACGCCTAAACTCAGTTTAGGCATGATAAGTTTAGGTGTGATAAGTTTAGGTGTGATAAGTTTAGGCATGATAAGTTTAGGTGTGATAAGTTTAGGCGTGATAAGTTTAAGCACCAACTGGGTTAGCACCGCAGTGCACAGCTGATCAAAAGTTTTGTGCTAGCAAAGTCTGGTGCACTTCGCATAGAGTTTAATGGCGCTGCTTTGCGTGCGGGACTTTGCGCGCGATCTAAACTTATCTAAACTTAGCATGCCTAAACTTATCACGCCTAAACTTATCAAGCCTAAACTTATCACGCCTAAACTGGCTTTTCACCAGTGTGGTGCAATGGTTATCATGCCTAAAGTCTCTAACTGGGTTAGCACCGCTTTGTGAATCGAGCCCCATATATCCGATAGCAGGGATTTGTGGCATCCACTAGTGATGAAAGTTTGTGCACCACCACAGGCGCTCATTGAAATAGAGGTATTGATTATCAAGCATTTCAATGCCTATGGCGGTGCCCGAAAAATTATATATATATATATATTTTTTGTGACGATTGGCAGTGTAGGAAGGGGGGTGGGTGGGTGAATAGCGTTAGGTGTGGGGGGTGAGGGGTGGTTAAGGTTAGGCGTGAGGGGTTAGGTAAGGCATCAGATAGGGTGTTTGTGCAAGGGGTACGGTTAGAATTTTAGGCAGATAAGGACTGATGTAATTATTTTATTGTTCACATTAGCAAAGAGGGAACAATAAGCTTTTGATTGGGGGGGAGGGGGGGCAGTAGATTGGACACTGTGCTTCAAAAATTTTACAGAAGACACAGATGCTATATTCACACCTTCCCTTGATAAATGCACAGCTAGAAAGGGAGGGGGTAACATGGCAGCTCCTATAGCTATTAGAAAGCAGGAAACGGGTGTAGCATTAGGGGTTGCAGAGGTTGCGACCGCATCGGGGCCCTTGGGCCAGAGGGGCTGCAAAGGGCCCTCCCTCAACTACAGTATTAGCTCTCTATTGGTCCTGTGTTGGTAATAATCACTTCTATAGATGCTTTGAATAGTGGTAATCATTAACTAGCTGTTCCCCATCCCCTTCTTGCTCCTCTGACACTGTGGTTGCCATTGGCAGGTTTTGGTGCGCCATATCATTTGTTATGTATAGAGTGCTTGGGGGTCCCCATTGTAAAACTTGCATCAGGGCCCACAGCTCCTTAGCTACGCCACTGCCAGGAAAAAAAAAAAGTGGTGCTTGGTTCCCTTTAAGGATACCTGATCCAAGTAAAATTATTTAAAATAAACACATGATGTGTCTGTATGTGTGAAACCGTGCACGTTTTATCACAGAAACTAATGTAATTGATGGAGAAAATGTGTGCAGTGCTTCACTGCTGTCTGTTTTTTATCTGCATGGTGGAAACACATTCAAGTGTGCACTAGCCAATTGAATAACATTGGTTCTCAGTTTACCTGTGCAAAAAGCGAGGGGGGGGGGGGACCCCGTCAGGCCCAGTGATTTCTAGTTACGCCTCTGGTTCCAACTACTGTATATCTACCCGTACTTGTCTCTCTGGAAGCTGAAAACCTTCCTTCCTCTTCCACTATATCAGTTGCTGTCAGTTACAACTGATATGCAAGGTAATGTCTATGTTTCCCTGTGGCTCCAGTGGGCGACCTGAAATCTCTTACGGTGTTATCGCAATTTCAACTTTCTTTAAGTTTAAATTGTTCAGCATCATAGCAGCACGTAGAGGTGACAGTTGGGGTTGGGTGCCTTGCACCAAAAAGACCAGAAATGTCCCTGCCCAAAGCCCCATGCACTTGCTGCACTACTTCTTGCTGAAAAAGCAGAGCTCACACACCTGCCTTATCCACTACAGTATCAGCATCAGTGCTGTGTCCATGTGACATAAAGGGGCGTGGTCCCTACTTCCTGTAGGAAAGGGCGGGAGAGTGAGCCACCTGCTTAGCACAGACAAGTTTTCCATGAGCTCCTTTGATTATATGCAACAGGTTGCAAATAACTATGTAACTATGTAGGTATTTTGATGCAAAAAAAGAATATGTTTTAATTATTTTTTATTTAAAGTTGTCTACTAATTGCAGTGTTCTCCCCAGAGCCTATTACCCGGGCGGAGCGCCCACCTGGGTCTCTGTTCCCGCCCGGCTGATTTGATTAGCCTCCGAGTCTAAAGCAGAGACACTTTCCTCTGCTCGTAGTTTTAATTCAGGCAGCGCTGAGTGCAGAGACACATCTCCGCCCTCCTCCTCAGCTTCTTCCTATCAGCAGTGAGGGGCGGGGGAAGCTCCTAGCACAGATGAGTCAGACCTCGGGAACTTTGCTGGAGCCGACCATAGAATAGAGTGTACGGCTCTATTGCTATTCCTTTTGGTGGTCACCCGATCTTTCCCAGCAGTGGACACAGAAGCTCTCCTCCTCCTCTATCTGTGCAGCAGATACAAAGCCCCTTCCCAGCTCCTTCCATTCACAGGAATGTCGGAATACTCAGATAAGTGTGGCTCATTAACATATCAAGACGCTGGTCATTCAGTGTGAAGGGAGAGCTGAGTGGTTTACAGGGCTGTAATATGAACCTAGTGCAGCATTCACTCTGTCCCCTGTGTCCTTGCACTTCATGCCAGACTGACATCTTTTGTGTCAGTGATTGTAAAATCACTGTGATATCCAGTTTTTAGTATGGGCAAATATGAATGGCAAAAAGTTCAGTTCAGCCTGTCTGTCTTATCTCAGCAGTTACAGTAGTTTAGGTGGAAAAAAAAGCCATAAGTCCATTAAGTTCAGCCAGAATACTTGTATGTCTGATATCGCTGTGCTTTGAACTAGCATGTTTTTTGCAAAGTCTCCTCTGGAATCCTCACCACTCTGTTGCCTGCCTGTGTGATCAGCTAACAAAAAAAAGTTCCCCTGGGGGGTACTCACCTCAGTAGGTGGGGGAAGCCTCAGGGTCCCAATGAGGCTTCCCCCTCCCCTGTAGCTACAGGCAGTCCAGCGCTGGATCCCCTGAAGTGTCCCGGAATCCTCCCTCGACAAGCATTGATTTACCTTTCCTACCTCCAGCGGAGGCGCTGTTGCGGCTCTCCGCACGAAGATAGGCAAAAATAGCCAATCTCTGTCAGGTCCGCTCTACTGCGCAGGAGACTTGCGCCTGCGCAGTAGAGCGGCCCGACAGCGATTGGCTATTTCCGCCTATCTCCGAGCGGAGAGCCGATACTGCGCCTGCGCTGGAGCCGGGAAGGTAAATATTCACATCCTCGCTGTTAGGGGAGTGTTATCGCCACTGCCGTGGGACAGAGGAGGATGGGGGAAGCCTCAATAGGATCCGGAGGCTTCCCTCACCCGAGGCGAGTACCCCCCAGGGGAGGTTTTTTTTCCATTACAGGTTTTCTTTAAGTCAGCACTCCGCTGCTCCTAGTGTATGTCCAGCAGCAGGAGTCACAATACATTGCATGCAGAGAGTGTTGAATGTCAGGTCATATATGTGATGATGGGGCTATGGCACTAAGGCCCCATTCACACTAAGATACTTTTCCAGGAATTTACAGAGCTTTGCTGAATGCCAGCGAACAGAGCAGCACTATGACAAAGTTTCCCTCAGGAAGCATTCACACTATAATTGTGATGTATGTAAAATCAAATGCACTGCATACAGCATTTTGGGATCGTTTGCAATGCGATTTTTGTTTCTTGAACAAGTTACCTTGCTCCCCCCACCAGCACCCAGCATTATGCCAACCTCTCCCCACCCAGCGTGATCCACTCCCACCCCACCCAGTGTGACCCTCCCTCTCCGTTCAGTGTTTCCTTACTTTCTCACCCAGCAGCACCCAGCGTGACCTTACTTCCCCACCCGGCTACTTTTTCATGCCACCCGGCTGGAAAATATTTCTGGGGAGAACACTGTAATTGTATACATAAATCTCGGGCCTGAGCTACACTTTTGAAGGTGAACATAAGATAAACGTTAGGCGGTCACCCTCTGGTTTCAGCTGGCCTCTGTGTCTCTCCCCGCATGGATTTACGCTCATTTATTATTAAATAGCTGTCTGTCAGTAATTAACATATCCTCAGCAGCATGATGAGCCGACTTAGGGGGGATTTCTCTCCTCCCGAGTGGCCAGTTTTAAAGGTTACAGAGTTTAAGCCTTCTCATTTGTCTGCCTTGTTACCCCGGCTCACTTAATCTCTCTGCTCTCACAGCCGAGCTGCTGGAACCACTTCTGTAATATAGCTGGATTTGCACATAAAAATGATGTATAAATATATTTTTTTAAATTAAAGCTACGTAACTCCAGAATCCGCAAAAATTAGCCTAGATTTTCCCCCACCCCCATCTCTCAACCATCGCTAACACATCTTTCAATGCTTACTACTCTAAAGGTGGCCACACACCATTCAATCAAAAGATCCAATTTTACACCAATTCAATAAATACAATCGGTTTCCCTGAAAAATCAAAAGCTTTTATTTGTTTTGGATCGAGAAATCTGATTGATTTTTCTCTCTCTCTCGCCTGTGTGATCTGATCTGATCTTCTCCCCAGTGCTGTGACACCCGTGTGCCTGTGTGATCTGCTCCCCGGTGCTGTGACACCTGTGTGCCTGTGTGATCTGCTCCCCGGTGCTGTGACACCTGTGTGCCTGTGTGATCTGATCTGCACCCCAGTGCTGTGACACCTGTGTGCCTGTGTGATCTGATCTGCTCCCCAGTGCTGTGACACCTGTGTACCTGTGTGATCTGATCTGCTCCCCAGTGCTGTGACACCTGTGTACCTGTGTGATCTGATCTCCTCCCCAGTGCTGTGACACTCGTGTGCCTGTGTGATCTGATCTCCTCCCCAGTGCTGTGACACCCGTGTGCCTGTGTGATCTGATCTGCTCCCCAGTGCTGTGACACCTGTGTGCCTGTGTGATCTGATCTGCTCCCCAGTGCTGTGACACCTGTGTGCCTGTGTGATCTGATCTCCTCCCCGGTGCTGTGACACCCGTGTGCCTGTGTGATCTGATCTGCTCCCCAGTGCTGTGACACCTGTGTGCCTGTGTGATCTGATCTGCTCCCCAGTGCTGTGACACCTGTGTGATCTGATCTCCTCCCCGGTGCTGTGACACCCGTGTGCCTGTGTGATCTGATCTGCTCCCCAGTGCTGTGACACCTGTGTGATCTGATCTGCTCCCCAGTGCTGTGACACCTGTGTGCCTGTGTGATCTGATCTGCTCCCCAGTGCTGTGACACCTGTGTGCCTGTGTGATCTGATCTGCTCCCCCAGTACTGTGACACCTGTGTGCCTGTGTGATCTGATCTCCTCCCCAGTGCTGTGACACCCGTGTGCCTGTGTGATCTGATCTGCTCCCCAGTGCTGTGACACCCGTGTGCCTGTGTGATCTGATCTCCTCCCCAGTGCTGTGACACCCGTGTGCCTGTGTGATCTGATCTGCTCCCCGGTGCTGTGACACCTGTGTGCCTGTGTGATCTGATCTGCTCCCCAGTGCTGTGACACCTGTGTGCCTGTGTGATCTGATCTGCTCCCCAGTGCTGTGACACCTGTGTGATCTGATCTCCTCCCCGGTGCTGTGACACCCGTGTGCCTGTGTGATCTGATCTGCTCCCCCAGTACTGTGACACCTGTGTGCCTGTGTGATCTGATCTGCTCCCCCAGTGCTGTGACACCTGTGTGATCTGATCTCCTCCCCGGTGCTGTGACACCCGTGTGCCTGTGTGATCTGATCTGCTCCCCAGTGCTGTGACACCTGTGTGATCTGATCTGCTCCCCAGTGCTGTGACACCTGTGTGATCTGATCTGCTCCCCAGTGCTGTGACACCTGTGTGATCTGATCTGCTCCCCAGTGCTGTGACACCTGTGTGCCTGTGTGATCTGATCTGCTCCCCAGTGCTGTGACACCTGTGTGCCTGTGTGATCTGATCTGCTCCCCCAGTACTGTGACACCTGTGTGCCTGTGTGATCTGATCTCCTCCCCAGTGCTGTGACACCCGTGTGCCTGTGTGATCTGATCTGCTCCCCAGTGCTGTGACACCCGTGTGCCTGTGTGATCTGATCTCCTCCCCAGTGCTGTGACACCCGTGTGCCTGTGTGATCTGATCTGCTCCCCGGTGCTGTGACACCTGTGTGCCTGTGTGATCTTATCTGCTCCCCCAATGCTGTGACACCTGTGTGCCTGTGTGATCTGATCTGCTCCCCAGTGCTGTGACACCCATGTGCCTGTGTTATCTGATCTGCTCCCCGTTGCTGTGACACCCGTGTGCCTGTGTTATCTGATCTGCTCCCCGGTGCTGTGACACCCATGTGCCTGTGTGATCTGATCTGCTCCCCGGTGCTGTGACACCTGTGTGCCTGTGTGATGTGATCTGCTCCCCGGTGCTGTGACACCTGTGTGCCTGTGTGATCTGATCTGCTCCCCAGTGCTGTGAACACCGCTCCTCCTATTGTGCCTTGCCTGTTGCCTAGCGCAGCATTATCACTGTAAGTCATAGATGACCTATTTACAAGTAAGGCACAGGAGCGCCGCTCCAATAATGGATATTGATTGCTTCCTGACAGTGATTTGAAGGGCAGCAGATAGTGATCAGACCCCGGGACACCTCTGGGAACCTCCTCCCCCCTCCTATGAGTCTTACAAATTGAACTTGATTGAAATCTTGATATTTTTTCCCTTCCAGCACGAATTTGACTCTTGCTATTTTCTGCTGTGTTTATTTAGCGGCGGCGAAGGCTGATCCGGAGGCTGATCTGTCATGTGACACCCAAGAGGCGGTATTTATAGGTCTTGAAGTAGGCACCGTTGAGGGCCGGGCGGCTTCGGCTGGCTCAGGTTCCTCGGCACTCAAGTGGGAGACGCTTAAAGGCTAAATCGTCATCGTAGGTTTTCGCGAAAATCTATTTACCTTTAATTGCAATCTAAAGCAGCGTGATGTGTGGTTTTCAGTTACACGTTGGAGACAGCTTGGCTGAGGTCCTTTATTACCCAGCCAGAGGCACTGCTTAGTCTTCTGTCTTGTGAAGCTGAGATTTTATCTGTGTTTTTCTCTGACTACATCATACCTGTAATGAAGTCACAGGTTGTGCCCTCATAAGCGGGGGTATGGTGATAGCCATAGCAGGCGCTCAGGGGCAGAGATTGATTAAGATGAAATGGTGCCGTAGGCAAGATAGTAGCTTGGATTCTACCTTATAGTCCTATTGGTAATCTGAGATGGGAAAGGGACATACTTTAAAGGACACCCGAGGTGACATGATGAGGTAGACATGTGTATGTACAGTGCCAAGCACACAAATAACCTTTTTTTCTTTCTCTGCCTGAGGGCCCATTCACACTAGAAGCGCTTTTCTGAGCATTTTGCGATTGATTAGCGTTTTTTAAAATCGCTCTCATACACGTTCATAAAAATCGTGGAAAAATCATTGCGTAATCTCGTCGATCTTTTCATGATTTTTACAGCGATTTTAATGAAAGTGAATGGGAGCGATTTTTTAAAAAACGCTTATCAATTGCAAAACACTCAGAAAAGCGCTTCTAGTGTAAATGGGCCCTGAAAGAGTTAAATATCTGGTATGTACAGTATGTGGCTGACTCAGTCCTGACTCAGACAGGAAGTGACTACAGTGTGACCCTCACTGATAAGAAATTCCAACTATGGCCACGCTAGAGGTTTTGGGAGCAGATTTCAGAGCTATCCTAGGCATGTTTAGAGGCGTTTTCTAAACAGAGCGGTTTGAGCTTTTGCTATACTTTACATTGAGGCAGAAACGCTTCTGCAAACGGCAAAAGTGCTGCAGGACCCACGTTTGCGGTTTGCTAAAAACCTCAAACCGCTGGTGTGCATCATCCCATTGAAATACGTTAGCCAAGCGTTTTCACAGGCGGAAGCGGTGTGGGGAACACTACAAAAACTGCTCGGTGTGCACCAGGCCTAAAATACACTTTCCTAGCAGTAAATGGCTTCCGAGAGCAGGAAAGAGATTAAAAGGGTCAACAGTTCATAGATTTTGGCTCTGGCATACTTCAATGAATGTGTCACTGAGCAAAAACAATAACTCAGTTAAAACTTAAAAAGTAGATTTAAACATAAAATAAAACTGTGGAATATCTTAACCACTTTACCCCCAGCCGTATGGATATCTCCGTCCCTTTTTCCATCCTTTTACCACCAGGGACGGAGAAATCCGTACTTCCCACGCTCCCGCCGCTGCCCGCGCTCCCGCTCGCTCATGCGCGCACTCCTGCTCGTATGCACGCCACCGCCCGCTCGCCTGGAGATCAATGAACGGGAAAAACCATTCCCGTTAGTTGATCTAAGCCCCGCAATGAGAAGCAGCGCGATCATTGTGAAAAAAAAAAATACAACTTTCCCAGCCTCATAGCACTTCCTGCAAGCGTCCTTCCGGACGCTTGCAGGTCGCATAAACAAAATGTTACTGTGGCCATCTTGTGGCCAAATAGTAAAACTACACCCTAAAGCATTTTTCACGTACAAATACATTAGTTTTACACAAAAAAATTAACTCATTACCTCCCACACTCCCCAATTATTATTTTTTTGTAATTAAAAAAAATAAAAACATTTACAATTAAAAAAATTGCATAAATAGTTACCTTAGGGACTGAACTTTTTAAATATTTATGTCAGGAGGGTACAACACTGTTACTTTATAAACTATGGGCTTGTAATTAGGGATGGACGCAAAACTGAAAAAATGCACCTTTATTTCCAAATAAAATATTGGCGCCAAACATTGTGATAGGGACATAATTTAAACGGTTTTATAACTGGGACAAATGGGCAAATACATTTCATGGGTTTTAATTACAGTAGCATGCATTATTTAAAAACTATAATGGCCGAAAACTGAAAAATAATGCATTTTTTCCACATTTTTCCTATTTTCCCATTAAAACATATTTAGAATAAAATAATTCTTGGCATAATGTCCCACCTAAAGAAAGCCTAATTGGTGGCGGAAAAAACAAGATATAGTTAATTTCATTGTGATAAGTAATGATAAAGTTATAGACAAATGAGTGGAAGGAGCGCAGAAAGGTGAAAATTGCTCTGGAGCTCAAGGGGTAAAACCCCTCAGTGGTGAAGTGGTTAAAAAGTCATTTTTAGGAGAAGGAAGATGGATACAATAGTTTATTTCATTAGTTTATTTTTGCCTCGGGTGTCTAATGGATAACTTTAGTCCCTATCAAAATCTAAAAATGATGCCCTATGTGTGTGTGGTGATCTGTGCATAGGCTTTCCACATCTCCCTGGGCCCGGCGTCTGCTTCCATTCGCCCACATTGGCCTCAATTCACTAAGCTTTATCAAACACTTTATCGAACGTTTGATAATTTACCTTATGGGTAAAATCTACTTTTGTATTCACAAAGGTGTTATAGATTTAGTGAACATTTTATCGATAAAACATTCAGTAAATCTATAACACCTTATTGAATTTAAAATTTCACACATGAGGTAAATTATCAAACGTTCGATAAAGTGTTCGATAAAGCTCAGTGAATTGAGGCCATTGTCTCTTGTTTGCCTCTTCCTGGTCAGAGTGGTTGGCGACCTTTGTCCTGGAAATATTATGCTGCACATGCGCATGGTGTATCTTGGGGCGGCTTGTGCGCGTTGGGTACGTCCAAGGGGACACCATGCACAGCACAGTATTTCCGGGGCAAAGGTTGCCGACCACTCGGAAGAGGTTAACGGGAGGCATTGGCCTCAATTCTGGTAGCGTTATCAAATAAATTACCTCAACAGAGGTCATTTACCTCATGAGGTAATGACATTTAGTAATTCTGGTAGGTTTTAGTCATGTTTTACCTCATGAGGTAAATTATGAGGTAATTTGTGAGGTTATTTGCATTAATTTTACCGAAAATAGCTATTATTATGGAAGTTAGGGGGCATGTTAGCACATAATTTACCGTACTGATCAGTTTAAGACCTGCCTGTACCAGGAGGTAAAGTCAATTTATATGCATTTTGCAGTTTTTAGTTGAGTTCCTATTGCTGTTTTAGTGGAGTTCCTATTCAGGCTGTGTAATAGAAATAAATAGTAGAAATAAAACTGCAAATATTTACTGGATTTTTTTTTATATAGGGATGCCTATAAATATACTTCTCATAGTTTGCTACATAGCCCCCCCCCCCCCCCCCCAAAAAAAAAAAAAACTTCCAAAGACTAATTTAACTTATGAAAGATAATTAAAGACTACTATTATTAATTTACTGCATGTTTGCCGCTGAAATACCTCATGTTTTACCTCACTTTATACATTTACCTCATGTTTTACTTCATGTTTTACCGCATGTTCGGAAATGGAGAAAATTCTTTCAGAATTGTTAAAAAAAAGTGGGAAACACCGTATGAGGTATTTTACCTACAAACAAATATTTACCTCACATAGCTACTAGAATTGAGGCCAAATGCGTACAAAGAGTCGCACACCATTGGTGGGGGTGCAGGATCCAGACTGTAATCACAAAACATTCAAAAAAGGTCAGCACACTCCAGGTTGGTTCAATCCACTTTATTCCATAAAGTGTGACATTATGCCATTCAGCTCCGGTGCTGAATGGCATAATGTCACACTTTATGGAATAAACGTGGATTGAACCACACTGGAGTGTGCGGTCCTTTTTTGAATGTTTTGAGAATTGAGGCCAATGTGGGCGAACTGGCCACAGGAGGTGAGGTGAGTCTGCACTGCACACAGTGCATTAGCAGGAAGGTCAGACGCAGTTTTCTGTGCTGTGTCTGATGTACCCGCGTATAGGCTGCGCCGCACCTGGCACAGTTTGTACGAGCTGTAAAACAGTGTGAAGATGTGATACCATTTGAAGTGAACAGGACTGAACTATGTGACACACAGTGGTCAGATTTTGTGTTCACTGCTGTGCGATGCACTGATCTACATAGACAGAGAAAGCCGGCAGACATGAAAGACGCGTAGTCACGCTACCTCTCATTCCGACTCTTCATTTCCATGCAGACGCCGTGTTTGTCTATGTGACCTTTTTTGCGACGCTTGCATCATTTTACCCACATTGTTCAGCTACTCATTAATGGTTTATCATTATTAAAGGACCACTATCGCGAAAATCCTAAAATTTAAAGCACACATAAACCTATACAAATAAGAAGTACATTACTCCCAGAGTAAAATGTGCTTTTAATTACTTTTCTCCTATGTTCCTGTCACTTACAGTAAGTAGTAGCTGAGTAGTAGCTCAGGAATCATTATAGCTGAGTCATTATAGCAAAGCCAGACTGAATGCTCAGTCAGGGATTTCATCAGGGCTGTTTAGAAGCATACCAAACACACAAAGGGAAATACTCACTCCCAAACAGTCCTCTGCTGCTTTATAAAGCCTGCAGGCTGCTTATAAGCCAATAAGAAGTGCACACTCACGTTACACCTAGTCTGCAGTGATTAATCAAGCAGAAGCTGAGCAGGTCAGCCAATCATTGGAAGCAGGCTGTTTAGAAGCAGGCTGAACAATGAAGGATGAAACAGAGAGCAGGGTGGGTGTTTTCTCTAATGTTCCCACTGATCTATATGGTAAAATACACGAGGGTGCTTCGTCTCTGGTTCACTTTAACTGTTTCAATGATGTTCTGCTACAGATTGTTTCTGGAATAGTAGCTTTAAAGCTGTAAAGAATCTTTTAGAGCAAAGTAGAAATGCTGACTTTCAGACCACTTTAATAACGAAACTATTTAATAAAAAACAGCTTTGTATATTTTGTACATGAAGACAACTTTATTTGAGTCTCTAAAACATTGTAACTCAAGTGGTTTGTAAGTACCGAACCATGTTGAACTGAAGCGATTGTTGTTGTTTTTTTTCCTATCAACAAAAGTGGGGTTTCCCTTTAAGCGCCTGAATATAGCAATGACCTATAAAGGAACGACAACCAGACCCGCTGAGTTTTTCTTTGGGCTGTGTATTCCCCCTGCTTTCTGTATGAATAACCTGCAATTTCTTAATTTCCCAAGAGATGTGCTGATCATTGCTTTGTTCTAATTAAATATTTATGCTATAGGTTAATGATTATTTTCAAGGTACAATCCAGGATTAACCCAAAATTTTACGCTATTTCAATCTTTAAAGTGAATCTCTACCGCTTGCTCTCGGGAAAGTGAAAAAAAAAGGCATTATTATTCCTTATGTGATTCTTTTAAGAAGTCCTTTGTGTTTTTTTTTTTTTTTTTTTGGTGGGCCTAAAATCAACCTGTCACAAATACAAGTAATGTGCGTTAATCAGTTACTGTCCATGAAAACTGCACAAAAACAGAAGCTACTAAACTAACATCCAATAATCTAATTTTCAACTTTTTCCTTTAAGGGTCAAACTTGGCTTCATCCTTTACAACTCCCCAGTCCCCCTGTTTATCCTTTCAAATTAATGTGACATCAAATCAAGGAATACAAATAGAACATATGGGCCCTGGTTCAATGAATGTTTAGGGAAATTAAAGTTTCAGCAATTAAAATAAAAACAAAACAAAACTAAAAAGCAATACTGTATCAACTTATTTTGAGTATTTCCTTGTATACCTGAAGTAACATGTGGAATGATGAGATAGACATGGATACATGTAGTACTAGTCCTACTATGAAATTATTACATTTATGTATATAAAGAAACAAAACAAAATCCTAATGCTGTTATTTTTGCAAAAGACACAGTCAAACACTGCTGTCCTGAAAAGTAAATAGAAGGCAATCACACTCTTATCTGGCTGAGAAAACACAGCTGATAGCAACATTCAAAGGGTCATTTAGGGCTGGTTCACACTTGGGCGATTCCTCAGCGCTTTGCTGATCGCCGGCGATCCGCAAAGTGCTGCTACAATGTATGTCTATGGATACATTCACACTGCAGCCGTTGCGATTTCGATGAATCGCAAATGCGCTGCATGCAACGTTTTGGGGGCATTTGCTCTGTGATTCTCGGTCTATTGAATGGGAATCACAAGCACAAATCACGCAGAATCGGAAGATTTTGTTAGTTTGTTTTGCAGCTGAATGAAGTAGATTTTATCAAATTGTCATGGCTACTGTTTCAGAATGCAGTCATGCAAAATTCAGATCTGAATGTAAGAATATGAGACTGAGATATTCTATGCTGATGTTACTAATGTTCTATATACCATTAGCACTACACGCACAATTAATTATCTTTATTTTCAGGATTGCTTTAAAATATTTTTACATGATAAGGCCTTTTTTTAAGCAAACAGCCATTACTATTAAAATAGTAAACTATTGTTAATACCCCATAGACACATTTGGGGCTTTAAACTTGGGTTATACTCCCAAAACTAAAATTTCAGTAGCTATTCTTAGTTACATAAAAGAACATTTGAAAACATTTCTACACACTCCCTGTTACTTTCTGTGCAGAGAGCAATACAGTCTTGCTTGTTTATCTCTGGCCACCGGAAAATGTAACCATTGCAGAGTGAAGACACATTCCTCAGAGAGCTTCAGCTGGGAATAATTACATCTACCTTTGCCGATGACCAGATATAGGCAAGCTTCTACTGCTCCCTACAGTGAAAATAAACATTTTTACATACAGGAAATGTGTGGGGATGCTATTTATATTGCTTAAATGATTCCAAAACAAGAAAGCCCAACATAAAAAAAAAAATGCTCTATAATTGGAGACCTTTTTTATAAAGTACCAGATTCTTGTTTTTATTAATCCATAAAAATACTGTCTTGGTTATTACATTATTGTATATGCATAATTAAAACGGATGCAGTTGTAAGCATGCACCAAGGAAAACAAATGAGCCCACAACTCAACACTTGTTTCTTAGTATTGCTGCTTTCCTCACCAAGGAATCAGGACTTGTTTTAGCTTAGTGCCTGTGGTTTTTACAACACCGATATAGAATTGCTGTTGCCTTTGGGTCAGTTAAGGTAAGGAAAGGATTACTTTCATTTGTATTAATTCCTACAGAATCTTGCAATTGTGGAATAAGTCACATTCATTTTTATTAAACAACATTAAAGAGTTGTATGGTTAGGGACTAAAGGCATGCTGAAGTCATTTTCTTAACCCTCCTGGCGGTCTATTAAAAACCGCCAGGAGGCAGCGCATCCGTTTTTTTTACTTTTTTTTTTTTAAATCATGTAGCGAGCCTAGGGCTTGCTACATGATAGCCGCTGTGCAGCGGCATCCCCCTACCCTCTTCGATCACCTCCGGCGATCGGCAATCAGGAAATCCCGTTCAAAGAACGGGATTTCCTGAAGGGCTTCCCCCGTCGCCATGGTGTCTAAGGGAGTCCTGATCCACCCCTCAGCGCTGCCTGGCGCTGATAGGCCAGGCAGCGCACGGGGTCTAGGGGGGGGGGCTCTACGGCGCGGCGGATAGCGGCGAATTGGCGTGGGGTGGCTGCGATCGGTGTGCTCACGAAGCTAGCAAAGTGCTAGCTGCGTGCAGCAAAAAAAAAAAATACGCAAATCGACCAAGCAGGGCCTGAGAAAACCTCCTGTGGGGCTGGTTACTGCCAGGAAGGTTAAAGTAAACCCAAGGTGAAAATTAAACTGATGAGTTAAACTATTGTATTTATCCTCCTACTCCTAAACATTACTTTTTTAGATATCCCATGGTTTCATTTTATACTGTATGTAAACATTTACATAGTAGATTGACTGATTTGTTGTATCTGCACAGTGGCATCCTATTAAGTGTCCCAGAGTTAAAATGCATGAACTGTTGACCTTATTTTATCCCCTTCTGCTCTCAGAAGTTGGATTCTGCCAGGAAAACATTTATGGCTGTAATTTGCTTATCAGTGATGTTTACAATATTCCCGACAAGTTACCGACAAGACAGAATCTGTCACTTCCATGCCTAAAAATTAACTCTTTTTGATTTGTAAAAAAATGTTTTTGTATTTTGCTGCTCTTTCAGGCAGCAAAATAAAACAACCGGGTTATTAATATGTTTGGCACAGTACATACACATGTTTATCTCATCATGTCACCTATTGCCTTAGGTACTTTAAAATTTTAGCAAAAATATAATGCAATTTTTGCAATATACACATTTTCTTGCCAAAATAAGAATTTTTTTGTAAATTGTGTTTTTTGCTTGCATGCCCATACATTTTCGAGCTTTTACGTATCTGTACGAAAAAAAATTTTCTTATGCTCATAGACTTCAGTGCAATTGATTAAAGTGAGTTTTGGAATACTCATAATATTTTTTCAAATATTCTCATTCCTGTGAAAAATAGAAATTTTAGGGAAAATTATGTCAAAATTAAAAATAATAATATTTGCTTATTATTATCGGTTGTCTATGAGATACAGTGCTAATAAATAGTTGCATTGTTTGCATACAAATCTTGAATGCAAATTGCATGTAGTTTGATGGACGGATGTTTTAAGTAGCTTGATGTTTGGAAGTCTTTTTTTGTGAAAGTGAACCAGAGACAAAGCACCCACATGTATTTTACCATATATATCAGTGGGAACATTAGAGAAAACACTTACCATGCTCTCTGTTTCATTCTTCACTGCTCTGTCTGCTTGTTACCAGCCCTGATAAAATCCCTGACTGAGCATTCAGTCTGGCTTTGCTCAGGAATCATTATAGATGAGTCTGTCTTCTCTGATGTCTTTAATTTCAAGCCCAAGCCTGCCCCCTTCTGGCTCTGCTTTCCTGTTCTGTATATTTGCAGCATCACAGAGAGCTGTGATGAGCTGCTAATGTAAGGGTATATTTATTTATTTATTTATTTTTTTATCTATATTTGTCATAGGTTTTTAGATATGGTGGTTTAATTTGGCTGGATAGTGTACTGGTTAAGGGTTCCGCCTTTGACATGGGAGACCAGGGTTCGAATCCTGGCTAGGTCAAGTACCTATTCAGTAAGGAGTTCAAGGCAAGACTCCCTAACACTGCAGGGTTGCCTCCTGAGCGGGTCCCAGTGGTTGCAGCTCTTGAGCGCTTTGAGTCCGACAGGAGAAAAGCGCTATACAAATGTTCAGATTATTATTTGGATTATTAATTTTGCACACAGCCCACTAAATAATATGCTTTTCTGATGAACTGTGTTTTGCATGGTGTTTTAGTAAAAAAAAAATGCACACCAGAGCGGTGAAAATACCAGGTATAGTATTTAATTTGTAAAATCTATCGGGGGATATGTTTATTTTGTGCCAAAGTGTTAATCAAACAAACTATGTAACCTTGTAAACCAGTCAATATCAGCAAGAAGTACATTAAGCTTTTTTATGGAATTTTATATGCCCCACAATGTAATAGATTAAACTGAACAATACTAGCAACCCGACAGTACATGTTAGCTGTCAAAATGCTTATCAGAGCTCAGGCTGTAAAAACAAACAAAATCTGTCATCTACAATAACTTGGGGTACTTTTTTCTCGTTATGTATAATTTTGAGCTGATAAATTCTAAAAATAGTTTTTACTTAGAAAAAACTTAAAGTGAGAGGGATATGGAGGCTAACATATTTATTTCCTTTTAAACAATACAGATTGCCTGGTAGTCCTGTTGATCATCTGTCTCCAATATGCAGGTCAGGTGCTCTGACTGAAGTTTGACTGGATTAGTCATATGCTTGTTCAGGTGTGTGAAAGAGATCAGCCAAAAAGGTTCAGCAGGACTGCCAGGCAACTTGTATTGCTTAAAAGGAAATATGGCAGCTTCCATATATCACTGCACGAGATAAACTACATTGGTTCCCCAGTATGCAGAGCAGGCGTTGGAGAGTGCTGCAGCATGCATACCTTCTGTCTTTGCTCCAGCTTGCATCCACATGTCTCCTAGGTAACGTCTGATCTGCCCACTATAGCTCCAGGCTCACTGCAGTCAGATAACTTTGAGCTTAAAGCTCTAGTGTCCAGTTCAGGAGCTGCCGGGTAGAATTGGGGACAGGAGCTGCAGCCAGGATAGGTAGATATGCATGCTGCATGGGGGCCTAAGGTGCACACTGAGTGGTCGGCTAATCAGCGGGTCAGGACTTTTAGTTTAAATCGGGCGGTTGGCGTGTGCGCAGGTCGGCTTGTATAAGGTAATTGTATAGCATAGGGAAGAGTGGCAATTTTTGAGAAGCACAAAGAACAAGTATATACGGCTATAAAATGATCTGTACAGTAAGTGAATCCAAATTTTGTAGAGTTTTTCAAATCACTTTTCTGCTTCTATTGATTATACCTTTTAAAGGAAAAAAAAAACAATTCACAATAGCGATCATTTTATAATAATAAAAAAAGTCAATGGGTTAGTGCAGGTGTTTAAAAATTAGCAATCTAGGCTTTTGCTTGGTGCAGCTAATTGACTCTTGAGAAAAGAGGGATTCTTTGAACAGTGTCATGGTAACAGTATTCAAAAATAGTACTATGGCAATTTTTGTTGCCAAGAGGATGTTTGCAGTTATATTTCTATATGGTTTAGGGCTCGTTCCCACTGTTGCGACGCGATTTCGGCCGCATTCCGACGCTTGTAAAAACGCATGCGGATGCGTTTCCACATGCGTTTTTACCCGCGATTTCGCATGCGATTTCGCATGGCAGGGTGCCATGCGAAATTAACCATGACACTGCCAGGGCTAAATAAAATTGAAAAAGGTGCGAAATCGCACGCGAAATCGCGGGTAAAAACGCATGTAACAAACGCATGCGTTTTTACTATTAAATACATTAGCGGCGATTCGCACGGATTCCCGACGCAGGCAAAATCGTTGGCTCTTTTGTGCGTTTTTTTCACGCTGAAAAAAACGCACCTCAACAACGCTACAGTGGAAACAGGCCCATCCACTTGTATTACATGTGCGGATCTGCATGCGTTGGACGCATGCAGATTCGCGATAGTGGAAACGAGCCCTAAGGGATTTGATCAATATCTAAGTTAAACCAACTGCAAATATGAACATATCTTTGCCAACCTACATAGTAACACCAAGAGATTTACTGATCAATGGGATCTTTGGTTAGTCAACCATTACCTTACCGAATAATTCCATCAATCGTTCATTCTTTTTTTACTGATAAGAATATGGATATCACTATCTAACAAGACTTAAAAGCCGGATTATTATTCTAACACCTTTTTAGCTTACAATGTAGAGACAAATTCTTTCTTTCTTAGTTTCTGTTTTATTTTGTTGTTATGATATTAGTCCATTAATGGACTATTTTGTTGTTATTCTATCGAAGTCAAAATGTGGTATTATTCCTCTGCTATGTAATATGATTTCGTAGAATTATATGATTAACCACTTTACCCCCCACGGTACGGATTTCTCCGTCCCTTTTTCCACCCTTATAAAACCAAGGGACTGAGAAATACGTACCTCCCGCCGCTTGTGCACGCTGCCGCCTGCTCGCCCGGAGATCAATGAATGTGAAAATCCCTTCCAGTTCGTTGATCTAAGCCCCCCGCATCTGCTGCTCCTATGAGAAACAGCGCGATCATTGTGATTTTTCCAGCCTCATAGTGCTTCCTGTACAGGTCGCATGAACCTACAGGTCGCATGAACAAAGACTCACTGTGGCCATCTTATGGCCAAATAGTAAAATTACACCCTAAAGCATTTTACATATACAAATACATTAGTGTTACACAATAAATTAATAAACTCATTACCTCCCACACTCCCCAATTTTTTTTTTTTTTTTTGCAATTAAAAAAAAAAATACTATAAAAAAAAACATAAATAGTTACCTTAGGGACTGAACTTTTTAAATATTTATGTCAAGAGGGTATAACACTGTTACTTTATAAACTGTGGACTTGTAATTAGGGATGGATGCGAAACTGAAAAAAATGCACCTTTATTTCCAAATAAAATATTGTCACCAAACATTGTGATAGGGACATAATTTAAACGGTTTTATAACCGGGACAAATGGGCAAATACATTTCATGGGTTTTAATTACAGTAGCATGCATTATTTAAAAACTATAATGGCCGAAAACTGAAAAATAATAATTTTTTTCCCACATGTTTTCCTATTTTCCCATTAAAACACATTTAGAATAAAATAATTCTTGGCATAATGTCCCACCTAAAGAAAGCCTAATTGGTGACAAATGAATGGAAGGAGCGCTGAAAGGTGAAAATTGCTCTGGTGTTCAAGGGGTAAAAGCCCTCAGTGGTGAAGTGGTTAATGCCACAATGAAATATTTTGAAAACAAAATAGTACTATGCAAAATAGAAATTTGCCTTCTTAAAACAGAAGGTATTTGTGATTATTCAGGTTAGAGTGAGTATATGATGTCTCCCACAATGCATCACTGCTGAATATGAAAATCATCTCTTTGTTGTACATGTAAGCTAGCCACACCTCCAGAATCACTGGAATGCAATATGTCAGCTTGTTAATTCCAGAGCCACAATAATCTAACGTACATACAGACTGCTTCAGGCATGGATTAATGTAGCTATGTGATACGACCTGAATGCTCACTCCAACCTCTATAATCGTCAATACCTTCTGTTTCAAGAAGGCAAGTTTCTGTTGTGCATAGCATTTTAGTAAGAGGGCTATTTGGTCTTTTTTTGCCCCTTACACACTCCTAGGAGTTCTGGTTCACCAGGCAGGGCCGGGCTGATGCAGAGGTGAGGGGGCACACAACTCACTCAGATATCATTTCCCTATTGTGTTTGAAGCAGAAATAAGAAAAGGGGATACATGGCAGTGGCTGCAAGCCAGATAACTAGAGATTAAGGTGTTGGGGGTCCTGGGGCCTCTTAGTCTAATAGCAATCAGTGTGTGACAGCTGGGGTGGCAGGGATGGAGGGGCGCACTTTGGTGTCTCAGCCTTGGGTGCTGGAGGACCCTGTCCCGCCTCTGTCACCAGGTACTCCATACTGAGTGCACAGAGCACTAAAGAAGAGCAAGTTAATGGAAAAAAGACATAACATGTGAAAACCTAGAAAAAAAAATATTGGCAGGATATAGAGTGATCCACAACATAGTACCGGGGGAAACATGGAGGGAATCACAGCTTAAATTGATCCACAGGGCCAAATTTGCCTTTAACATAAAGTATCAAACCCCTCCTGCGCATTACTCACCGAGGTGTCCTAAATGCTCCCTGCAAAATGCGGATTTGTTCCATTGTTTGTATTCCTGTCCGTCAATAGTAAAATTTTGGGATGAGATCTTGGTATATATCAAACGGGTATGTAACCTAAATTTGACTCCATGCCCGCTTATGCTTCTGTTCAACTATGTGGAATCCGACAAGACAGATCCTAATGCAAAAAATAGCCAGAACTTTAATAAGTTAGCACATCTGATCATTATCGCTTCTCGAAAAGTGATCTTCAACAGATGGATCTATCCAAGCGTCCCTACTGTGTGGGACACACAAGAAGAACTCCAGCATCTTTTCAACCAAGACAGGCTCGAGTCAATCATCCATAAGGATAAGAAAACAGCTAGTTTCTTCAGGAAATGGAAAGGATTTATCCTGGCAACACTTACAAAAGACGAGATAGGAACTTTAATGGAACATTTTAAATATACCAAATGGTACCTCACGGAGCATCTGAAGGGATCTCTAGGCCGCCTTGATATTACATAAAGGCCAAAATGGCAAATGATCTGCTCTCAGAGGTGACAGAAGGGGGGGGGGGGGTTAAGGGGGTTTCTAAGGTAAGGGAAGGGTAGGGAGGGGCGACAGGAAATAGAGCTAAGAACAATGCTGTAATTAAAGAATGTACATACGTTTATTATGTGAGATGCCTATACGTGATACACAATCTTGTAACGGACATTTATGTTACAGCTGTAATGTACCATTTCCTGTCAGAACATATGCTGGGTTCAAAATAAAAATGTTGTTTAAAAAATAAAAAAAAAAAAGAAGAGCAAGTTAATCTTGTTGTCAGTTTTGAAAATTATTAGGCGGCTGTATATCAAAATGGAAACAAAACGTTCAATAACTTGAATTTATAAAATGTCCTGCGCACCACCAATCTATGCTCGTGGCTTCTTTTTTTTTTTACCCTTCATGGAAATAGAATTGTCCTTTAATAAATGCTAAAACGTTAACCCTCTCATTTGAGGTTTACTTTAATTATCTCTGTGCTCTCTCTTCAGCTAAATTAATGAGTTCTGGGACTTGGTTACTTACTGTTCCGGCTTTTCTACACACAGATTACCAGCAGCTCCAGCAGGTGGAGATTTCAGCATGATTTTTGTAAAAGGTTTAAAATTTCCTCCGTGGAAAAAAAAATATTATAATTTAGTGTTAAACATAAACACATACGTTGCCTAAATGAATGAGCCAAGTATATTTGCAACTAGTGTTGGTGTTCGCTATTGAATTTGACAACTTAAAGTGAACCAGAGACGAAGCACCCTCATGTATTTTACCATATATATCAGTGGGAACATTAGAGAAAACACCAACCCTGCTCTCTGTTTTATCCTTCACTGCTCAGCTTGCTTCTTAGCAGCCCTGATAAAATCCCTGACTGAGCATTCAGTCTGGCTTTGCTCAGGGATCATTATAGCAGAGACTGTCATTTCTGATGTCTTTTCAAGCTCAGGAATCATTATAGCAGAGTCATTATAGCAAAGCCAGACTGAATGCTCAGTCGGGGATTTTATCAGGGTTGATTAGAAGCAGGCTGAGCAGTGAAGGATGAAACAGAGAGCAGGGTAGGTGTTTTCTCTAATATTCCCACTGATCTATATGGTAAAATACATGAGGGTGCTTCGTCTCTCGTTCACTTTAAACATACAGTAGCTCTCAACAGTCCCTCTTTGGGAGCCCTGTCTCCCTGTCCCTCTTTGGGAGCCCTGTCTCCCTGTCCCTCTTTCCTCCCCACTTGTCCCTCTTTCAGGACTTACGTACAGATCTCTGTAAATATATGTATTTTATCTACTGAAATATGTGTTTAATTGACTCTAAAGTTTATTCCCATGCTTCAAATTGATATAGTTCTTATTTTCAAATGTTAATATTAAGGAAAATGAACCAGAATAGAAAGGACCAGTGTGGTTTGAATTATAAAACAGCATATTTTCCTAATGAAATCTTTATGGTGCACATGATTAGGGGTGTGTCAGGGGAGTGAAGTATCCTATATGTTATTCCAGGTAATGTACTATGGGTGTGCCGAATTTCATTCAAATCCATACAGCCATTGTTGCGTGATTGAGTAACAAACATCCAGACATGCAAACGTTCCCATTTATAATATTAGTAGGATATACAGTATATATATATTGGTAGTGCTCTCATTCAGCCTACAGCTGTGCACATAATTCGTTACCTGCCTATACAGTGGATACCTTGGAGGTAACCCATTCTTGTAAGTATTTTCTCATACTTCTCATACCCAACATACTACCAGGGCCGGGTTTAAGCCAAGGCCACATAGGCCATGGCCTAGGGCACCACAGGATCAAGGGCGGATGGACAACAGGCTATACTGGGGGGGGGGGGGGTGAAGGGTCATCTGGCTTCTTATACTAGAGGAAGGGAGGGGAGGAGTCATCAGGCTATCTAAACTGGAGGAGGGGGGAGGGTTATCTGGCTACCTGTACTGGAGGTGGGGGGAGGGTCATCTGGCAGCCTATACTAGAAGGACGGGTCATCTGGCTACCTATACTGAAGGGGGCGGCTGCTGACAGTGGCCTTGGGCGGTAAAGTGTAGAAATCCAGCCCTGCATACTACACTATAATGGCTCTCGATTGTTCCCTTTTATTTTCTATAATTCCTTTTTAGCAGTGCTGCAAAGTCTCCTTCACGGGGCTAAATTTGCACTCTCTGAATTTTACGTAGCGATAATTATTACATACCGTCACTATGTGCAAATTACATCCACACCACAGTGTTGTATCATACTATTATGCCTTTATCCCTTAATAGAGGGTTTCCTAACAATTAGTTTATCCTATGAATTTAATAAAAGCAATAGTTAGAATAAAGGGGCGGCGTCTTGTCGTGCTGCCGGGACTGACATCTATTTAGAGGTAAGTTCAGCTGGGAGTGAGCGGGAATCTGGGGAGATGATGAGAATCAACTAGGACAATTGTCTATGTGACTAGAGCCTGAAAGCCAGAAGCACAAATGTATCATGAGCTAATGAGGGCAATCATTATCTGCATATTACCTAACGAGCCTCTCCGCTTATCCTGGGTCCCAAAGCCAGACATCAGCTCGTCGAGAGAAACCGACACAACTTATCTGAAAAACTAGAACCTCTTCTAAAGGTGGACCCCAGTCTCAGGCTGCTATGAGACTAGGGCCTCAATTCACTAAGGGTAGTTCGGTAAAATAATAGAGGTCGGTAAAATACCGCATTCAGAATTGTACACCTTTCTTTCCTCTCCCTGATTTACATTATAAAGTTTATCACAGGTGGCGACATCTGTAGGCATAGCTTCCAACTGTCTCCTTTCTGGAGGGACAGCTCCTCTTTATTACCGCGCACACACAGCGGCAGCACGGGTTAATATTAATGCGTGCACACCGCACGGTTGTATCAGTGTAGTGTGCACGCATAAGTGCCAAGCACTGCACTCGTACCGTGATCCTGGTACTCCACTAGCACGACCACTACTACGGTAAGGAGCAGGGTTTGCTTAACCTCCTTAGCTGTAAGCCGCCGCGGAGGATTCCTCAGGCCCTGCTGGGCCGATTTGCATATATTTTTTTTTTTTACAAACACGCAGCTAGCACTTTGCTAGCTGCGTGTTTGTTGCAATCGCCGATGCCCGCCGCCGATGCGCCGCTACCCGCCGCGATACAGGACCCCCCCGCATACCCCTTGTGCAGCCTGGTCAATCGCCGCCAGGCTGCGCTATAGGGTGGATCGGGACTCCCTGTGACGTCACAACGTCAAACGTCATGACGTCACAGGGCTGCAGCCACTAAGGCGCGCTGTATAGGCAGTAACAGAAGGTAGAAGTAGTGGTGCATTGGATAGGGTACACATATTACCAGATACATAACATTTATATTGCGCTTTTATCCTGGCAGACTCAAATTGCTTTAGTGCCGCAGCTACTTGGGGGGGACCAGTATCATTAGAGAGCCTTGCTCTAAGACGCCTTACTGTTTTACTTTAGCTGGTAAAGGTAATCCATGAGAGTTACCCTGGGGAATAGGATACTAAGTAGTTGGTCCATGAGAGTTACCCTGGGCAATAGGATACTAAGTAGTTGGTCCATGAGAGTTACCCTGAGTAAAGGGATACTAAGTAGTTGGTCCATAAGAATTACCCTGGGGAACAGGATATAAGTAGTTGGTCCATGAGAGTTACCCTGGGGAACAGGATACTAAGTAGTTGGTCCATGAGAGTTACCCTGGGCCTGGGGAACAGGGTACTAAGTATTTGGTCCATGAGAGTTACCCTGGGGAACGGGATACTAAGTTGAGATCCAGCTGTACTATTATGTGCCGGAGTTCTTCCTCTTAGGAATAAGAGGTCCTACAAAAATCATGTTTCCAAAATGAATGCGGTCCATCACACATCTACAAACTGTAATAAGCGGCGCGGATACCACCGCGGCGGAGAGCGGCATGTCCGCCACTTCCGTGTCTCTGCCGGCGGCGGTCCCCGCCTCGCAGCTGTGCAGGACACTTCGGTCAGGTCCTTCCGCTGCACATAGATTTAGGGCTATGCGCGCGCACAGAGACAGGACCTTTATGCCCAAAGAAGAAAGGCCAGCTGACTTGCCGGTCAGCTGACCATGGAAAGCTCATGGATTGGCTGAGCTCGTGGGCGGCGCTGGTGAGTGATACTCCACATTTAAGGATCTGCTTGCCAGTCGCTCTTTGTCTGCTGTTGCGATCATTTAGTGTTAGCGCTCAGACCTTAGTTAGATCCGGTGTGCTTTGATCCGGGAGGAAACCGGGGATTTCACACAGCTTAGGATGTGTTTTATACTGTTAATTATCTGTGTTTGACTCTGGCTCTTTCTGACTACTCTTACTCTCAGTGATTGTGTACCTTTGCACATCTGATCCTGTTGCCGACCCTGCCTGTATACCGTTCTGTCTCTGTCTCCTGAATCTGTACCTTTGCCCATCTGATCTAGTTGCCAACCTTGCCTGTTTATCGTTCTGCCTCTGCCTCCTGCTATTGTACCTGATCTGCCTGTCTGTTGCCGAATCAATTAGTCTGACCTCTCTACTCTCACCAGGGAGCCCTTGTCTCTGGGGAGGGGCTCCGTACTGGTAGTACCCACCAGCTCCTCTGGTGAGGTCTTGTTAAACCTATCGGTACTTACTGTTTGCACCAATCACTACATACAGTGCAATAAAGTGTGACTAAGGTCACGGTCATTCCTGAGTGTTGCTATATTTACATTATTGGTGATTCTGCAGATCACCATATAATCAGATATAGTATCTGCATTGTTTGGTGATACTGCAGATCAGCAAATAATCAGAACTTTGTATTTGCTGACACCAATCGTTACACAAACATATGAGAACGCACAGCGCCTCCCCAAGGGCACCCCTGTAACTGCAGTCTTGTCCTGACTCCCTCCGTTACAGTTTTGCAACCCAGTGGATGATATTCTAGCAGGCGAGCACATTATTAGACTAATCATGGTATGGATGCCCTATGTAATGTATAGCGTGAGTCATTAGGGACCTCTGGAGATCAGCATCTGCCTGGAATAGAGAGAAGCTGCCTGTTTGAGGGCACTGGGCATCTATTTTGCTGATTGATATAGTGACTTCTCCCAGGGTCACCAGAAGCAGTAATGATATTGGCTTCTCAGCAAGTACACTGTAATCCGGAGTTGAAAAATGGGGCTGTATTAATGAGATGTCACACAACATGTGCAAAAAAAAAAGAGAGAGAGAGCCAGTGGCAAGTCTATCACCATTAAATGCATTATTGGCAAGGCCCGGGCCTTCAGATCAAATCAGCGCGAAGTTAACCTCTTCACTGCTGCCGGGACCTCGGATTATACAGCTTGAGAAAGGAATCTTCACTTTTGCTCCTCAGAAAATATTCAATTACACGTGTCCTACGACAGTGACCTCGGGCTTTTAGCAGTTTTATGCCTCAGATTGTCACACAGCCGGCCGCCCGATGGCACCACAACGTCCCACTGTGCCAATTAAACCGCCACTAACTGCTTGTTTTTTTGGGGGGTTTTTTTCGCAGCATTCCAAAAGCGTGTCACAGCGGCAGAGCTCACAACTGTCTTTTTTTAAGGGACTCTTTGGTAACCAAATCCCTCTGTCCCTCTTTCTTAGGGACGGTTCACACGGACGCTTGGCGGCGTTTACCGCTATGCGTCCGGGACTCGTCGGCTAAACATTCCCATTCAAGTGAATGGGAGCATTTAACATTGCGCGGTTACCGTCGATTACCGTTCATGCTGCAAACACGGCGTTCCGATGCTGATTTTCCCTGACGTTTCAGGCGACCATGGACGCTACATGCAGCATCTAGGGTCATTTCACTGCCACGTCTTCATGCTTGGCGCCGCCCCCAAATGTGATGCCGCAGAACGGAAGGCCGGAGGATGCCGCCAAGCGTCCGTGTGAACTGGCCCTTATTCATTCAGAACTGATGTAAAGATATATTTAAATATATGCATTTTTCTGCTGAAAATGTATTTAATTGACTCAAAACATTCTTGTCTTCTAAATTGACATATTTCTTATTTTCTTATTTCTTATTTTAAAATATGAATATAAAGGAAACGTAGTGATGATAAAAAAAAGGACCCGTGTGGTTTGAATTACAGCATGACTTCTTTTTTAGCATTACTTCTTTTGCATATAAATTCTTTATATATGCCTGACTAGGGTTATGGTGGGAGCAGGGCCTGGCGAGGCAGAGGCGAGAGAGGCTCCAGTCTCAGGGTGCAGTGTAGGAGGGCCGCACAACTCACTCAGCTATCATTCCCCTATTGTGTTTGAAGCAGAGAGAAATAAGAAAAGGGGATACACGGCAGTAACTGCAAGCCAGACAACTAGAGATTAAGGTGTTGGGGGCCCTGGCGTGCCTCTTAGTCTAATAGCAATCAGTGTGTGACGGCTGGGGTGGGAGGGATGGGGAGGGACCTCTTAGTCTAATAGCAATCAGTGTGTGGCGGCTGTGGTGGGAGGGATGAAGGGGCGTACTTGTGTCTCAGCCTTGGGTGCTGAAGGACTTGGGTGGGAGTGTGACTAGGGGTGTAGTGGGGGCGTGTCTTAAGCTGTCCCTCTTTGTTATCTCAAAATGTTGGGTTGTATGTATGCAGCAGCCTAAGTGTAGGCCTCTCTCAGGAAGTTGAAAACTGACGAATGAACATTGCATCATAAAAAGGGCATTTCCATCCATCCCTAATTAGAACATTGGCCCCCCGAAAGCTGCCAATGGCAACTACAGTGTCAGAGGTGCAAGAAGGGGATGGGGAACAGTTTGTGAATGATCACCGCTATTCAAAGCATCTATAGAAGTGATTATTACCAGCACAGGTCCAATAGAGAGCTAATACTGTGGTTGAGTGAGGCTCCAGTGCAGTCGCTATGCCACTGAATTTCAGCCAATTTACTCATCATGGGAAGCTGCAGGGCCAAAGTCAAGGTTAGTGACGGTTAGACGGTAAGTCACCTTTAGGACCTGTTTCCACTGAGCGCAAATTCACATTGAGAAAATTCTTATTAGTACTCACACCAATTTCAAAGGAGTCGTTTCCATTGAATTAGTTTTTTGTAATCTGTTCCATGCTGACTTCACTGCCCCAGAGCATAGAGAGCTGAATGGGTGCGTTTAAACGTAACTGCCTGTTCAGCTCTCCATTTACCGGGTGTGAAGCTGCAAGTGGGTTGCCCACTTTGCATTATGTTCAGCCCACTCTAGACCACCAGTGCAGCTATACTGGAGAGGAAACCCTAAATCACCAGGGAAACCACGTGGGGAAGGAAGGGGGGAGAACTGTAGAACTGTATAGGGGGTATGAGGCCACTAGACACCAGGGAACTGTATAGGGAATGAAAGAGGACCACTAGACACCAGGGAACTGTATAGGGAATGGAAGAGGACCACTAGACACCAGGGAACTGTATAGGGGAGAGAGGAGGACCACTAGACACCAGGGAACTTTATAGGGAATGGAGGAGGACCAGTAGACACCAGAGAACTGTATAGGGAAGTGAGAGGAAAAGCAATACAGGGAACTGTATAGGGGTGTAAGGGGGGACCACTAGACACCAGGGAACTGTATAGGGGTGGGAGGGGGCCACTAGACACCAGGGAACTGTATAGGGAATGGAGGAGGACCACTAGACACCAGAGAATTGTATAGGGGAGGGAAGGGGCCACTAGACACCAGAGAACTGTATAGGGAAGGGAGGGGTCCACTAAACACCAGAGAACTGTATAGGGGAGGGAGGGGGTCACTAGACACCAGAAAACTGTATAGGGGAGGGAGGGGGCCACTAGACACCAGAGAATTGTATAGGGGAGGGAAGGGGCCACTAGACACCAGAGAATTGTATAGGGGAGGGAGGGGTCACTAGACACCAGAGAACTGTATAGGGGAGGGAGGGGGCCACTAAACACCAGAGAACTGTATATGAGAGGGAGGGGGCCACTAAACACCAGAGAACTGTATATGGGAGGGAGGGGGCCACTAGACACCAGGGAACTGTATAGGGAATGGAGGGGGCCACTAGACACCAGAGAACTGTATAGGGGAGGGAGGGGGCCACTAGACACCAGGGAACTGTATAGGGGAGGGAGGGGTCCACTAAACACCAGAGAACTGTATATGGGAGGGAGGGGGCCACTAGACACCAGGGAACTGTATAGGGAAGGGAGGGGGCCACTAGACACCAGGGAACTGTATAGGGAATGGAGGGGGCCACTAGACACCAGAGAACTGTATAGGGGAGGGAGGGGGCCACTAGACACCAGGGAACTGTATAGGGAATGGAGAGGGCCACTAGACACCAGATAACTGTATAGGGGAGGGAGGGGGCCACTAGACACCAGAGAACTGTATAGGGGAGGGAGGGGGCCACTAGACACCAGATAACTGTATAGGGGAGGGATAGGGGCCACTAGACACCAGAGAACAGTATAGGGGGGGGGGCACTAAACACCAGAGAACTGTATAGGGGAGAGAGGGGTCCTCTAGACACCAGGGAACTGTATAGGGGAGGGAAGGGTCCATTAGACATCAAGGAACTGTATAGGGGAGGGAGGAGGACCACTAGACACCAGGGAACTGTCACTAGACACCAGAGAACTGTATAGGAGACGGAGGGGAGGCCACTAGATACCAGAGAACCAGGGGTGTAACAATAGACCCTGCAAGGTATGCAGCTGCAGGGGGGCCCAGAAGCCACAGGGGGCCCCATCCTGGAAGACTGACAACTAAGGGCAAGGAGAGAAAAAAAACGTTCTGCTCTTTGCTCAGTTGTTCTAATGGCTGCATCTGCTCAGCCACTGATAAGTAATCATACAAAGTTTTGCAGACCAAGATTTATAGACAGTCCCTATTCAGTGTGCAGCATGGTCTTGTGTACAGCCTGTTCTACCTCCAGCCTTTCCACCCCTCCCCAAGTGCTGTGTACTGTAGTAATGCTGGAGGAGTCTGGACACTGAGAAAAGGCGGGAGGGGGCCCCATCCACAGTTTCGCAGGGGAGCCCAGTGCGTTCTAGTTACGCCCCTGCAGAGAACTGTATAGGGAAGGGGGGTATCCAGTAGACACCAGGGAAATGTATAGGTGAGGGAGGACAGGTAGACACTAGGTAACTGTATAGATAGGGGGGGCATTAGACATCAGGGAACTGTATTGAGGGTGGTTCGGTAGACACCAGGGAACTTTATAAGGGAGGGAGGTTCAGCACTACACATTGAAGTTGGCCTTTGACTTTGTCCCAATGTTCAATTTCGGACCACTTCGAAAATAAATTTGGCCCTCCTGTCTCTTAATCCATTATTGCTTCCAGGACCATGGTTAGACCCAATGCTTTCCAGACCGTCATACTTCAACGTATCGCCTCAGGAACAGATGAATGTTACAGAAATGTTCTACCTAGTAAGCAGGAATCATGAGGATGGAGTGTATATACACTTCTTGACAGAGCTTTATTGAAGTGACAGGCTTAGCTTAATAATACAAATAGCAATGTGGGAGAAAAAAAAACCACACACTGACCCATAGCAACCAATCAGAATTAATTTTCCTGTCTGCTGCCCCCATAACAACAGCCAAGGCACACAGGCTTTATTGCTGCAGCTAAACAAGCAGGCCTCAATCTCCAAGATACAATTGCTTCAACAATATAATCCCTCCCTTTATTACTGCAAGCCTGGATGGGGTGATAAGGAGCTGTGTGAGATTCCTCAGACCTGTCCTATCTGCGCATTATCATCCCTCTCCCTATCACACAGGCTACTGCATTGTGCTCATTTCATGTCACAGTGCTGAAAGTCTGCATTCCGCTCACATACAGGGAAGCAGCCGCTACCAGCAGACTAGGTGGACACAAAGAGGACCTGTTATTCCTTCTCTGATGCTGGGATTCTGCAGGCAAGTGGCATGAGAAGGACAGAGAGGCAGGGGTGACGGGGACGAGTATACCGCTGCTACTTGCAGCATTGTAGAGAGCGTACATTTAACCACTTAACGACCGCCTAACGCCGATAGGCGTCGGCAGGTCGAAGTGGTGTTACCATGGAAACGGCCGCTCGAACCATGTTCCATGTCAGTTCACGAAGGGTGTCTCCGTGAACAGCCTGCGAGCCTCCGATCGCGTCTCGCAGGCTAATTGTAAACATGCGGGGAAGAAATCCCCGCTGTTTACATCATGCGGCCGTAAATGGAGAGCGGCGATCCCCGGCCTCTGATTGGCCGGGGATCGCCGGCATCTGATAGGCTGAAGCCTATCAGAGGCGGTAGGATGGATCTCCGTCCTGCGCCGCCTAGGGGAAGGAGGGGAGGGAGGGAAAGGGAGCGAGGCCAGAAATTGCTGCGTAGGGGGGCTTTGAGGAGCCCCCTGCCCCCCCGCGCTAACCACATAGTGCCAGCGGCTATCAGACCCCCCCAGCAGGACATCCCCCTAGTGGGTGAAAAAGGGGGGAAGTCTTGTTGCCCTGGCTGCCTGCTGATCTGTGCTGTGGGCTGGAGAGCCCACGCTGCACAGATCAGCGCAAAATCCCCTGGTCCTCAAGTGGCTAAAAAAGCCGCTAAATGAAATGAGCATGAACGTACTGGTAGAATATTGGTAAATTTAAAGATATAAATGAACCTAAAACTAACTCTCACTTGCCGTCCCCTTACCTATTATTATTAATATAGCGCCAACATCTTCTGGAGCGCTGTACAAAGTATATTGTCTTGTCCCTCAGAGGAGCTTAAAATCTAATCCATACCATTTTCATATGTCTATGTATGTATCGTAGTCTAGGACCAATTTAGGGGGAAGCCAAGTAACTTATCTGTTTTTGGGATGTGGGCAGAACAGGATCATCCACCAGGCAACCTAGGCAAGTGCTTGGGGCCTAATGGGTTTCAAGGGGCCCACCTGACACCTTCTTTGACCTCTCTCTACTTTAGCTTTCCAAAAGGACCACAAGAGAGCACAAAATCTACTACCCTGCTTAAGGCACCATTATATCTTAATCCATCTCTAGATGTTGGAGGAAACCCACACAGACACGGGAACAGGGCTGGATTTACCGTAAGGCACTGTAGGCACATGCCTTGATGATGAAGGGGAGGCTCACTCTCCTTCCCTAGCACCCCCTCCTTCCTTATGTTGAGTCCTGAGTGGAGCATAAAGGAGAGTTTAGTCACCTGGCTCTTTGAATTCCTTTGGCAATATCTCCCTTCAGTCGAGGCCCCACTAGCTGCTTAATGCTGAGGGTACCTCTGGCTACCTAATGCTAAGGGACACATTTAGCTATCTATGACGGGTAAGGAAGAAGTGAATGATTGGTCGGCAAGAGTTTGTAGGTTCCTGGAGGGCAAAGTCTAGGGTGCCAGGAAATCTGTGCCTATAGGCTCCTGTGATGTAAATACGGGCCTGCGCGGGGAGAACATACAAACTCTGTGCAGATAGAGTCCTGGCTGGAATTCAAAACGGGAAGTGCTAACCACTATGCCACCATGCTACCCACAGAGGAAGGAAGGACTGCTAGACACCAGGGAACTGTATAGCAGATGGAGGAGGGATCAGACAGCAGGGAAATGTATGAGTGCGGACACCAGACACTAAGGAACTGTTGGGGGGGGCATTAGACAATGAGGGAGGTTGGGCAGTAGACATTGAGGTCAGCCTGAGACTTGGTCCCAGTGTCCAATATCGGACCACCTATGCCTAGCATCCCCCCACCCCCACACACACACAGACACACACACAGACACACACACATCACACACATCACTACTTGTGACTATGGCCTGAATTACACAGGCGGCTGATGTAGGCAGAAATGTACTCGGTATCGGTTTATGTCAGTTCCCCCTGTTCTGTTCCATTTTGAGCCCCTAGAGCGAAACGTAACTGCGAACACAGCCAATGCTGGTTGCTACATGTAGCACCTAAAACGAGAAGAAGAGTTGTATTGCAGTGTTTACACAAACGGCGCCAACTGCTCTCACCACCATTTTTAAACCGCCTCCATTCATTTGAACAGAATGACGGTTTTGAAGGGCAATCATTTATAAAAATGTTGCAGGGCCTGCAATTGAGATTTGGTCAAATCCCAATCGCCGGTGTGGGTTCCCCTCCATTCACTCTCATCAGCTTATCACTTTTTGGGATCGCCGGTGATAGTCTGCGATCCCAAAGCGCAGCTGAAAGAGCAGCCTCTGGGCCCAAGCCTTATGGTACTTTTACACAGCATCTGATGCAGTGAGGTACAACAGACAATATCATTTTAATGTCCAATCACACCTGTATATTAGTAGCACAATGTGTGGCGGATTCTGCTGGAATGACACACAGCACGCTGTGCATTTACTGGACATGTGCGCAAATACAACTGCTGTGAGACACACAGTAATGTACAGTTGTATGAGCTCCCCAAATAAATAAACACACCCCGTCTGGACTGTTGGCTTTCAAATCCCTACACAATGTGGGCCTTGGATACATGAAGGACTTGCTGAAACTGCACCCCGCCTCTCACAACCTCAGATCAGCAGGATCTGTAAACGTGGTCACTCCCAGAATGCACCTCAAAACCTTTGGAGCCAGAGCTTCCTGTTATGCTGTCCCTGGTCTTTGGAACTCCCTGCCACACCCAATAAAGACAAGTTATTCAAACAGACTAAAAAGCCACCTGTTTTGTCTAGAATTGGTCCAGGTCTCTGGAGGTCCCTTCACAATTAGAGTGGAGATCATTCGGCCTGTTGAAACGGGGAAGAAAGCGGGAGCCCAATGGTGCAGTATCGTTAGGTACATAATCGGTGGGAGATTGTGGGTAATTTATACTCACAAGGATGGGTTGCAGTCCTGCAACCACCATATAAGCATGCAGAAAAAAAAAACATTCCCGCTCGGTATCCCGGAACCTTCTGGAAAAGGGTGGTCGCTCTACTCCTGTCGGCCTTTCCACTGGTAAGACAGGTGTACGAGTGAAAATGCTAGCACCCTTTTTGGGGTGTGGGTAACAACTGTTTAAGAGGTTTGGGTCTAAGTATAATTACTGTACTGTAATATAGGAAGAGGTGTCTTACCTCCAAAGAAGACTCCCTCGGATGGGATATAAGGAGTCTTTATTATAAAGTGGTTAATTGTAGTTAATTGTGGTCTACAATTAACCACATTATAATAAAGACTTCTTTTATCCCATCCGAGTGAGTCTTCTTTGGAGGTAAGACACCTCTCCCTATATTACAGTACAGTAATTATACTTAGATCCACTAGTAGAGAATCTGGGTGCCTCCCCAAACCTCTTAAAGTGAACCTCCGGACTAAAAATCTACTCAGCAGAATTGAAAAGGCTTGGTGTTTCTTTAACAGTTTCACAGCATCAGAACTTTGTTTTTCTTACCAAAGCATCATTTTTAGCTGCATTTTTATCTAAGCTCCACCCATCAAAGAAAAAAAGCCTGGCCTTTTTTTCCCTGATGCTGTGCAGAGCATGATGGGATTTCCTATGTTGTTATTCACTTTTCCTAGCAACTGGGAGAGGTGATCAGGACACAGGACAGTTGGAACTGTGTTTCATGCTCCCTGTCACCTCCTTTCAACTAAAAAGATGGCTGCCCTCATGAAATCAAACATTTGCCTGTTCTTTTAAAACAGGGTGGGTAAGAGAATATATTACCTATCTATTGTAATTAACATAACTAATGTAACTTAAAGGGAAGGTTCAGGGAGGGAGGTAAAAAAATAAAAATCAATATCCACTTACCCGGGGCTTCCTCCAGCCCATGGCAGGCAGGAGGTGCCCTCGCCGCTGCTCCGCAGGCTCCCGGTGGTCTCCGGTGGCCAACCCGACCTAGCCAGGCCGGCTGCCAGGTCGGGCTCTTCTGCGCTCCAAGGCCTGGCACTTCTGTGTCCCACGCGGGCGCGCTGACGTCATCAGACGTCCGCCGGGCTCTACTGCGCAGGCGCAAAACTACTTCGCCTGCGCAGTAGATCCTGGCGGACGTCCGATGACGTCAGCGCGCCTGCGTGGGACGCAGAAGTGCCAGGCCTTGGAGCGCAGAAGAGCCCGACCTGGCAGCCGGCCTGGCCAGGTCGGGTCGGCCACCGGGAGCCTGCAGAGCGGCGGCAAGGGCACCTCCTGCCTGCCACGGGCTGGAGGAAGCCCCAGGTAAGTGGATATTGATTTTTATTTTTTTACCTCCCTCCCTGAACCTTCCCTTTAATGACAGTATGTTTGTTTAGGCTGAAGTTCCTCTTTAAACACCTGTTTTGTCTGGCATTTGCGGACTTGGTCTGAGACAAGCTTATGCGCTTTGAGTCATACAGATCATTTATACAGATCGGCTACTCTGTTTTTTTTCTTCCCACTAATCCAAAAACCCACAGCGTAGGGTAGCATATGTTCTATTAGCAGCGCCTGCTTCCCAGGGTGATTGATCTGAGTGATGCGTGGGTGAGTTGATGTCCAGTTTAAATGTCCCTTTCCTTGTGACAGGCTTTCTTTAAAGGGCATGTAGGGTTAATATAAAGCCGCAATATGTCTTTCATTAGAGTGGTGTGACAGTGTTCTTGGTTATAATCACTATAATTGTAATGTCTCCACTGGCAACTTGGAGCTTGATAAATTAATGCTGTTGAACTAAGAGGAGGAGAGGAGCAAATTAATGAACATTAGGACAATGGAGTGTATGAGATGCAGTAATTATGGGCTCACAGTCATCAACAAGGCTATAAAAAAGCCACTATTATTAGGAGCCAAGATCCATAATACATAATAATATAGAACAGTGATCACTAATTAGCACTAATTAACGTATAAGCAAAAATAATAAACATTGTTCTATATTTTCTTTGTATTATTAGTTTGGCCTTTATGTCTTTTCTGGGTTCTCATGTGCAATAGCTTCTATTGTATTTCACCTGCAACCATTTTTGCTGTATTGTGTGAAAATCTAAAAAGAGTTAACCACCCTGGCGTTCTATTAAGATCGCCAGGATGGCGGCGCAGCACTATTTTTTGTGTGTGTTTTCTTTTTTTCAATCATGTAGCTAGCCTAGCGCTAGCTACATTATTCCCCCCTCCCTGTGGCATCCCGCCCACCCCTCCGATCGCCGCCAGCGCATATGCCAGTCCAGAAATCCCGTTCTCAACGGGATTTCCTTTAGGGCTTCCCCCATCGCCATGGCGACGATCGTGATGACGTCATTTTGTGATTTTGTGATTTTTTTTTTTCGGGATTTTTTTTTAAACACGCAGCTGGCACTTTGCAAGCTGCGTGTCTAATCTGGGACGATCCACCCCTCAGCGCTTCCTGGCACTGATTGGCCAGGCTGCGCATGGGGTCTGGGGGGGACCCTCTATCGCGGCGGGTAGCGGCACATAGGCAGTGGGCGGCTGCGATCAGATTAGACACGCAGCTTGCAAAGTGCTAGCTGCGTGTTTAAAAAAAAATAAATGATTAAAATCGGCCCAGCGGGTCCTGAGCGGCGCCCTACGGCTCTTTATTGGGGCTAAACATGTCATTACCGCCAAGGAGGTTAAAGAGCACCTGTAACGAAGCAGAACATAAAATATTCTATCTATATATTTCTGTATGTTTCTTATATCTACACATACTGCTGTATACTAGTATGTAACTAGGGGCATAACAATAGCCCCTAAGACCCAGCGGCATAGCAATAGAGGGTGGAGAGGTAGCGACCGCACCAGGGCCCCTGGACCATAGGCAGAGCAGGGACAAGGTCCTCCAGCACCCAAGGCTGAGACACCAAAGTGCGCCCCTTCATCCCTCCCACCCCAGCTGTCACACACTGATTGCTATTAGACTGAGAGGGCCACAGGGCCCACAACCTCCCCAACACCTTAATATCTAGTTATCTGGCTTGCAGTCACTGCTATGTATCCCCTTTTCTTATTTCTTTCTGCTTCATACACAATTAGGAATGACAGCTGAATGAATTGTGCGCCCCTTCCTACACTGCGCCCTGAGGCTGGAGCCTCTCCAGCCTATGCCTCGGCCCGGCCCTGACCATAGGGGCCCAGTAGGGGTCATCCCTCAACCCCTATATTAGCTTTTTATTGGGGCTAAACTAGTAATGATCCTCTCTATGGGCCCTGTCACACAGGAGGAAAAAAAACCACTTCCATTGACTTGCAGTAAAATTGTAGCAAAATAGTTGTGATCGCGATTTCTTGATAAACTCTCTGACTCTGCAGCTGACCCCTCCCCGGCTTACACCTCTCTGACACGCAGCTGTCCCCTCCCCAGCTCACACCTATCTGACGCGCCTCTGTCCCCTCCCCTTCTTACACCTCTCTGACACTGCAGCTGTCCCCTCCCCTGCTTACACCTCTCTGACACTGCGGCTATCCCCTCTCCTGCTTACACCTCTCTGACACTGCGGCTGTCCCCTCCCCTGCTTACACCTCTCTGACATGGCAGCTGTCCCCTCCCCTGCTTACACCTCTCTGACACTGCAGCTGTCCCCTCCCCAGCTCACACCTCTCTGACACTGCAGCTGTCCCCTCCCCTGCTTACACCTCTCTGACACTGCAGCTGTGCCCTCCCCTGCTTACACCTCTCTGACTTGGCAGCTGTCCCCTCCCCAGCTTACACCTCTCTGACACTGCAGCAGTCCTCTCCCCAGCTTACACCTCTCTGACACGCAGCTGTCCCCTCCCCTGCTTACACCTCTCTGATACGCAGCTGTCCCCTCCCCTGCTTACACCTCTCTGACATGGAAGCTTTCCCCTCCCCTGCTTACACCTCTCTGACACTGCAGCTGTTCCCTCCTCTGCTTAACCCTCTCTGACACTGCGGCTGTCCCCTCCCCTACCTACACCTCTTTGTCACTGCATCTGTCTCCTCCCCTGCATAAACCTTTCTGACACTATGGCTGTTACCTCCCCCTCTGCTTACACCTTTCTGACACTGCGGCTGTTCATGTTACTACTGAAGATAGATATGATCATCAGCAGCAAGAGTGTCAACTCCCTGATTCCTTGCTAAACCCTATGTAATGATCCGCTCAGCTGCCTGCGCAGGCAGGCAGCTTTTTGACCACTGTTCAGGTCTGCATTCTGCAGGTCTCTGGAAGAGAGACCTTTTGTCAGTTTTGCAGCTTGCTGCTGCTGGGGAATTTGCATACGTTGGTCATGCAAATTTCCTAGCCACATCCTCTGGAGGTTTGTACTATAAATACCATGTGATATCACAGACCTTCGCTGGTCATAAGGGTTTGTCCTGTGAAACACTCCTGGAGTGTCAGCCTTGCTCATTGTTTATAGATTAGCTTAATTCCTGGGACTGCACTAGGCAGGTTCCCTAGTGCAGTTAGGATTGCATATCTGTTTGTTTGTCTGTTGCGATTGTCCTGTCCCAGCGGTGGTCGACAGGAGATCGTTCTGTGTGTCTGGGTGCTAACCGGAACAGCGGTTGTTACTGGTAGCCCCTTCTGATCTGTCTTGCCTGGATCGCACTCGCCTTGCGCTAGTGCTGTGGATCCTTCTGTTCTGCAACTCTCTTGCTGTACTTGGATCGCACTTGCTCTGGCGGAAAGAGCAGTGGATCCAGCTCGCTCTGTTTCTATACTTGGATCGCACTCGCTCTGGCGGAAAGAGCAGTGGATCGTATCTCTCACTTATTCCTGTTTTCGTGTATCTGTCTTGTCTGCTACGAACGCTTGCTGGAGGCTCGGTGAGGTAACCGTTAAGCAAGCGCTCGCGTCCTCTGTTTCATGTTTGTCTGTCGGTGGTTAGTTAGGCGTGCTTGTCTCTGTTGTACTTATCACGCGGAGACCATGCAGGAAACGCGTTCGCTGTTGCGAATGAGTGCGGTGTTCGCGTTTAGTTAGCGTTTGTTATTTTCCTTATCTTCTCATTGTATGATTTGCTGTGCCTTTGCTACTCTTGTGCTCTGCCTTGCTGTAGCCTTGTGTCACCTCTGGCAGTCGCCTCTCTCGCTATTGCGTTCCTACTTCATATCTGCTGTTGTGTATGCACCGTCACGGGTTGGCGACTAGTTTGGTGCACACACATACAATCTGTCCCTTTGCTCAATCTCATTAGCAATCGCTTCTCAGGCGATTGCGTTCTCACTCGGTTTCCTTTGTTGTGTGTCCACCGTCGCAGGTTGGCGACTAGATTGGTGCATACACATACATTCCTCCTCTGTGCTTATTCTGCGTTGTGTCGCTGTTAGCAATCGCTATCTCCTGCGATTGCCTTCTTACCTTATCTTCATGGTTGTGTGTTCATCGTCGCAGGGTGGCGACTAGATTGGTGGACACACATACCCTCTGTCGCTTTGTTCTCTCTCTTTCAGGGCTATCTTGCCCTGCGTTTCTTCCCTTCGTACAATTCCTGTCTGGCATCTGTGGCAGGGCAGAGGAGCTGTTCCTCTGTACTCCACAGCTCCACCTGTCGACAGGAATTTCCCTTCACAGGTGCATTGCTCCTTTTGCTGGGTTTCCTCAAATTATACGCTTGTGGAGGATTTCTGCAGTGTCAGCGCACGTCTTGTGCGCTGATCACGGAGAGAATTCCACAATCGTTACACCCTAGCGTCTAATCCAGATCGCTCCGCCTCCCTCCAGAACCCTGCCCACAGGTCCTGTTAAAGCCCCACCCCCGATGCTTCCTGCATCCTTGCGCCTTTGGAGTTGCCTTGCCCCCTACCCTGTGCACCTACCGGTAATTACTCAGTCAGAAATATGGTAGTTACTGTCCAAAAATGAATTTTTCAGACTGCAACATAATAATTATCTCCCTCTTTGTTTCCATCCTTGTCTTACTTTTAAAAATATTTACTTTTTGGAAATCATGTACAGTACCTATAATGTATTTGCAGCACTGAAGTGAACCAAAAAAAATGGTAGTAAGAGATATAAAAGCAAAAACACTTTTGTGTTTTGTCCTTTTTTACCTTTTTTTTTTTTTATTTTTCACCTTATAATTCTTTTTTTGCAACATCCCATGCTACGGCTTGTCCATTTTTTAGCGTCTGTAGAAATACATTGGCTACAGGCGTGCCTTTGTGTCGGCTCTCTGCTCGCGGCTCTCGTGGTGACACGCGGAGCTGACATCTGAAGTTGGCATGTGCAATCAGGTCACCTCTTCTGCCCAGCGTGACGCGGTGATTGCAGGTCCGGCCAAGTAATGGACGACGCGCTTTGTTATTACCTCTGCCTCTCGATATGAGACCCGCATCACAAGCTAATAGCAATTACCGTTTCTTGGAAGCGGAGCCGATGCCCAACATCTCAGAAACGCTCGGCCGAGAATGCCAGGTCATTGATGTCTTACTGAGAGCTCATTTGCGAGCGGGCAGGCTGGGCGTGCGGCGTGCCAAGACTCACAGCGGACGCTGACATTGGACTGGAGGTTGTGGGGTTTTTTTTTCCCTTCAAATGTTTCTAATGCCTATTATGGGTTTCTTTCAAAGCAGACCGGTGATTAATAAGCAGAAAAATAAGACGTGGTCGGCCCGCGTTGCTGCGCACACCTGACTAATGGTAGCCCCAAGCTGGCTGATCTTTTGTCTCTAACTGCGAAAGATCCAGAAAATGACGGCCGCGGCAGGGTGGAAGCACGCTTGCGGTATCAAAAAACAACCCAACGTCTTAAAAGAAATCCAAACTTTCATTGAGGAAAAAAAAAAATCGATGGTATTATTATTTAGCAATTACTATGTGCTGACATTTCCCGAAGTGCTTTACAGGGTGCATCAAACAATTCCTGTCGCTAATTGTCCCTCGCGGGAGCTCGCGGTGTGATCTCTACGGCGGTAGTAACTATCAGACACACGGTAGGTTCTCCTTACTTGAGATGATTGTTTGTGAGCACTTGTATGGGGAATTGCAGAAGAGAGAAAAAGAAAAAACATTCATCAGAGAAAAATAAAACAAATAGCATGACTGCTCCAATCATAGAGTCGTTCTATACAATTAAAAGATCCAGTTTTTCACCAATTCGATCATTTTGATCGGTTGTCCCAAAAAATCGATAGCTTTTCTTTGTTTTCAATCCATTAATCTGAACAAATTTCAAGTTGTTTTTTTTTATTTCTAGAGATTATACATGTTGGAAATTTCAGACCGAGTTTAGCAAGAATTGTATGGTGTGTGGTGGATTGTCAATTGCCTGATGTACAGTTCCAATCAATTTTTTATGAACTTTCAATTATTTTATTCATGAGTGGGGAAAAATTGAACACGTGTGGTACATAGGTCAGATTTTTGAATGGCTACAATCATTCAGAAAAATAGATTACTATTCTTGAATTGAACAGATATTTAAAAATGATATGGTGTGTGGCCACCTTTAGGTTTCCTTCAGTTGGGCGAAGAGCAGGGGCATAACTATAAATCAATGGCCCCCCAGAAAAACTTTTATGGTGCCTCCCAATGCTCACACCTCTTCCCTTGCCGACCATTTATGACCTTCAGAACCCTGGAGCCCATCTCACAAGGGTCATACAACAAGTGTGGCTATCGTAATCTTCACACCCATAACAAGTGTAGCCACAAAAGCACATGATCTGAAGGATGGGCCCCTGTATCAGAGGGAGTGAGGTAGTACTTGAGGCCCACTTACAGTGCTGGGCCCCCCTGACACCTGCAGAGGAGCCAAAGGCCATGTGGAGCAACAACTTCTGAGACTTTCTCCCTCTGATGCAGTCCCCCCCCCCCCCCCCCGCACACAAAGGCGCCAGGATATTGGGGAGCTGGGAAATAGCTGATAGTAGGATCATAGCTCCCAACTGTCCCTCTTTCGGGAGGGACAGTCCCTCTTTGTGAGCCCTGTCCCTCTGTCCCTCTTTCCTCCTCATGTGTCCCTCTTTCAGGGCTATGTCCCTCTTTCTATGTAAATATATATTTATATACTAAAAAAATGTGTATGATTGCCTCTAAACTTTATTCCCATCCTTTAAATTGATATATTACTAATTTATAAATGTTAATATGAAGGAAAATTAACATGGATAGAGAGGACCAGTGTGGTTTGAATTATAGAACAACATATTTTTCTTATGAAATCTTTGTTATGCGTGACTAGGGTTGTGTCGGGGGTGTGATCAGGGGCGTGGCTTAAGTGTCCCTCTTTCTCATCACAAAAAGTTGGGAGGTATGGTAGAATATTGGTAACATTTACCAATATTCTACTATCTTAGGCTCCCTGCACACTGCAAATCTGTTTTGCGATTCCGATTCCGTTTGCGATTTGTAATTGCGATTTTCCCTGAATGCAATCAACAGAAAAAAAAACGGAGGAAAAAACGCAGCATGCAGTAACGATTACAAATGGGAATCGGATGTAAAGAACGATTAAAAATGGGAATTGCATGCAGTGTGCAGGGAGCCTAAGGGCTGAAACCCACTAAGCACGTGTGATTTGAAAAAGCTCTTGCTAATATAATGCTAGGGGGGATTTTTATAAAATCACATCACTCAAGTGGGATCACACCCATAGCATTACATTAGCTAGAGCTTTTCAAATCACAAAGCGCTCAGAAAAGCTCTCCTAGTGGGCTACAGGCCTGAATGTGAGAAAATCGGTTTTAAAAATGCAAAGGAATTTTTTTTTACACTCAGAAATATGATTTATATCCAGTGTACAGTGTACAAAGATATGGAGAGTCCCGAGGCTTCCCACCAACAAGGTGTGCATCCTTTTTTTTTCGTGCCTTTAGGATTGCATTGAAGGAACTTTATCCCAGGATTGCACTTCATCCCAATCAGTAGCTGATACTCCCTTTCCCACGACAATTCTTTACCTTTTCCTGTGTGACTGAAATTGTGGTGAAACCCCGCCCACAGTGTGATGTCATGATCATCATTTTTTTTTGTCACTTTTAAGCCTATCGCGTTGTTAGTGTTTGTGTGTTTATAGATGAGGGTAGTTTGTGCTGTTTTTGAATGTCTGCCTGCAGGATAGATGATGACCTGCAGGCTCACAGTGGGGCTAACATCATGAACAAGTTACACAGCAAGTATCGGTCATTTCCTGATCCATCTTCTATTTTCTGACTTTTCACATTGCAATATCTTGATTCCTCGCCCCCCCCCCCCCCCCCCCCGCTACTCAGGGCGGTAATTAACTAGACTTAATAGGGCCCCTCCTGCAAAAATTATAGCATCGGGCCCCCTTGGTCCCCGAACCCCATGCGGGTCACGTGACCGGGAGCCAGCGAATGGCTGCAGAGAGTGTACTGCTGTGAAGTATCCCAGCTGTGAAGCTGTGAAGAATCCCAGCCAGGGCACTATCTGCAAAGAGTTTGTATGTTCTCTCCGTGTCTGCGTGGGTTTCCTCCGGGCACTCCGGTTTCCTCCCACATTCCAAAAACATACAGATAAGTTAATTGGCTCCCCCTAAAAAATTGGCCCTAGACTACAGTACTTACACTACATAATATAGACATATGCCAATGGTAGGGATTAGATTGTGCGCTCCTTTGAGGGACAGTTAGTGACAAGATATATATATATACTGTACAGCGCTGCGTAATATGTCGGCGCTATATAAATACTAAATAATAATAATAAAAAAAAAAAAGTAGTGCCTGGGAACAGGAAAAAAAAATGGCACACTCTCCTGCACATGGATTTTTGTTAGCAAACGGGGAGGCTTTTTTGCTAACTAGCTACACTTACGGATGGGGAGAGGGAGGAGGAGAGGCCCCCAAAGCTTCTGGGCCTCCCTGTGATGGCGGAGGTCGCAGGGGTGATTGCTACGCCCGTGCTGCTACTATCTTTTAGAAAAAAAGGTTTAAAGAACTGATAGAAAAAAACAAACAAGAAACTATCTGTACACTTTTATTAAGCCCAGTGTGTTCCTCCCCATCTTTAGCGTCTCTGCTCCATAGCGCCTCACCTTGGTTTGGCTTTGCTAGAGCAATTGCAGCAGGCCCATTTCTTCGCCATCCTCTCCCATCCATAATTCACTGGCGCGGCTTTGAACGCGGGCCAGGAGGCCGCTGCAGATACTTGTAGAGTTGGTAAATGACTCTCAGCAGCAGCAGCTGCGCAGCAAGGTAAGAGGAGGCAGCCTAACCCTTTCCCATATTTCCCTATAAAAGCAGCTTTATTACTTGCAGATTGCAGTAGCTGCTGATAATTGCTTGAACTCTTCCTGTGTCAATTGATGCTTGCACTGACTCCGAGTGGTAACATGAAGATTATGGGTTTGTTGCTGCAGTAAATGGACTTTTAAGCCGGGGGTAGTGTTCTATAACCACTTTGTGTATTTTAAGATGCCGTCACTTAATCATTGTAAAAATAAAAAATATGTGTTGTGGAAAATGTACTGTTGGCCGTGGTATTCTGGCGGTAGTGTGAGTAGGGGTGGAGGGGAAGGACTTTTTGCTTTGCCTTGCTTTCGCTTACTCGGTAATCCATTGTGTTCCATATGAGATAATTTGCTGCCCCTATAACCACTTGCAGTCTGGTGTAGCTGCCTGAGCTACGTAGATTGGTCTCTGGCACAGGCAGAGGATAGGAGCCAGTCTGTATGTGTTGTACCAAACTGAAGGGCTGATTCACCGGAAAAAAAACAAAAAAAACTTACCTCATTGTGAATTCTCACCTTGTTTATTTTGCAACCAGTGGCGTAACAATAGGGGCTGCAAGCCATGCAACTGCTTTGGGGGGGGGGGGGCAGGAAGGGTCGCAGCATGAGGGGAGAGCATTGGCCCCCACATAGACGGGGAGGGGAGGCACTCCCCCCTTCCTCCTTCACCTTGCGCTCTCCCCTCAGCGCTCCCCCTCCATCATTAATAGGTGGCAGCAGCGTCGGGCAGGAACACAGGCATACCTCCATGCATTCCACACGAGGTTCCTCTCTCTGAGCATCTAACACTACTTCCTGCTCTCCCCTCATGCTGTGACCCCTCCTGCCCCCTCAAAAAACAGCCCTGGGCAGGCCCAGCTGGGGGGGAGGGGTCATCCAAATTTTCTCAAAGCGGCCCAGTGATTTTTAGCACTGTTTGCAACTCAATTATGAAGAGACATACAGGGCTGGCACTAGTTACAGTGGGAACCCTGTGCAAAATGCACACTGTATATTGCGCTCCCATCATGAGTGATGTAAACTGTTCAATACCCGCTTTTTTGTTTTAGGATGTAGACTCTACATGCTATTTGGTGCTGCTGTGCGTTTTAGGACATAGAATCTATGTCCCCCCTTAAACCCTGTTTTGCCGCTCTTGTGCGTACTTACGCATGTGTACTTGCACGGTCCTCTGTTGAAGTGCATGATTGTGGATAGCAAAATGCAACAATCATTCAATAAAGTTAGGCAAAAAAAAGTTAAATAAGTTAAATATATATATATATATATATATATATATATATATATATATATATATATATATATATATATATATATATATATATATATATATATATATATGTATGTTTATATACATATATATGTACATATATACAGTATATAGTAAAGCGACAAGGTCTCCATAAAATGAAAAGTGTTTTTTTTTTTTATCCCCATTTAAGCTTTACATAATCACATATAGTTATTTGGGTTGAAAAAAAAGACATATGACCCATCGAGTTCAACCAGAAAATAAAGTACAACACCAGCCTGCTCCCTCACATATCCCTGTTGATCCAGAGGAAGGCAAAAAACCCTTACAAGGCATGGTCCAATTAGCCTCAAGAGGGAAAAAATTCCTTCCCGACTCCAGACATCAGATACAATCCCTGGATCAACATCATTAAGAAATTACCTAATAATTATATCCATGGATGTCTTTCAACACAAGAAAAAGCATATAAGTCCCCTTTAAAGGGACACTGTAGGGGGTCGGGGGAAAATTAGTTGAACTTACCCGGGGCTTCTAATGGTCCCCCATAGACATCCTGTGCCCGCGCAGCCGCGCACCGAGGCTCCGGCCCCGCCTCCGGTTCACTTCTGGAATTTTAGACTTTAAAGTCTGAAAACCACTGCGCCTGCATTGCCGTGTCCTCACTCCCGCTGATGGCACCAGGAGCGTACTGCGCAGGCCCAGTATGGTCTGTGCCTGCGCCGTGCGCTCCTGGTGACATCAGGGGAAGTGAGGACACGGCAACGCAGGCGCAGTGGTTTTCAGACTTTAAAGTCTGAAATTCCAGAAGTGAACCGGAGGCGGGGCCGGAGCATCGGTGAATGACTGCACGGGCACAGGACCATTAGAAGCCCCGGGTAAGTTCAACTAATTTTCCCCTGACCCCCCTACAGTGTCCCTTTAAATGCAGATATAGAATTTGCCATAACTACTTCCTGTGGCAATGCATTCCACATCTTAATCACTCTTACTGTAAAAAAAACCCTTTCCTAAATAAATGGCTAAAATGTCCTCCATGCGCAGATCATGTGCTCTAGTCCTTTGTGAAAGCCTAGGGACCCCAGCCTAGCCTAGTAACCTCTTGTTAACCTCTGCAATACCTATACTTTTTTTTATATACTTTTAATGACTGCCTCCTGTAGCAATCGGATGTGATCACTTGAGCAAAAGTTTGAAGCCTCAATGCTCTACAGATGCATTGCTCTGCTGTTGCCTAGCGATGCATCTGTACAGCACTGGGGCCTCTGAACGGACTCTCTAGCGAATGCTTCTGATCGCCACAGATGCGCAGGCTTGTGATAACGGTCCTCCACACGCTCAGCTAGTAATAAAATATGGCCTATGGGGTATCATTTTAATTGGGCGGGGCAAAACAATTTATTTTTAATTGTTTTATAACTGGGACTTGTCATGTGAAAAATGAAAAAAAAAGTATTTTCTGTATTTATGCCTAATTGTTCCTGTAAAATTACTATGAAATAAAATAGTTTTTAGGAAAAAAATATTACCCAAAGAAATCCTAGATTGTACTGAAAAAAAACAAAAAAAAACCCCGCTAAAATGGTAAGTAATTAATATCACTAAGAAGGTAACTAAGTAATTAAAAAGTTACTGCTTTATCAAAGCGACACAGCTAAAGTGTAAAAATATGTCAGGGACCTCAGGGGAAAAAAAAACGTGAAAAAAAATATAAGAATACTACTACAGTATATAAATGCAGAATAATAATCATTAAAGGTTATATTTAATTCAGAGGAAATATTTTTAATTTAAATATACAGATAGTCCCTGACTTATGCGAACGCCTGACTTACGAACGACCCACCGATATGAACGGCATGGATTCTCTGTTTCCATGGGAACAAGTCAAAAAAAAAATTCAAATTAGACTTGTAGTTTTTGAGAAAATCGATTTTATAAAATTAAAAGAAAAAAATGGCGTTTAAACTTGTATAAGCAGGCACAGAGGGCAGAGGTCACACAGAGGGGGACACTGGAGGCACAGGGGAGCACAGATGAGGTACATCGGACAGAGATGGCACAGTGTTCCGACTTAAGAACAGATTTAGGTTAAGAACGAACCTACAACCTCAACTAATATACTTATTCAGGAACCTTCCCATTCCAGTGCCACACCATTATTTCAAGTCTCTACAGTCTATGGTAAACAAATTTATATGGGGCCACAAAAAGCCGCGTATAGCAAATCATATTTTACCCATTCCCCTATACAACCTAAGGTTTGGTCTACCTAATCTGGAAGCATACTATAAAGCTGCAATCCTGGACTTATCTGCCCCTATTTGGAGGGAAGAAAAGACTAAACTTTGGATAACACTAGAAAATGAAAATCTTATCAACAAATCTTATAAGGGCTGTTTAGCTGCGGCCTTAAAGAGAACCCGAGGTGGGTTTGAAGAATATTATCTGCATACAGAGGCTGGATCTGCCTATACAGCCCAGCCTCTGTTGCTATCCCAAACCCCCCTAAGGTCCCCCTGCACTCTGCAATCCCTCATAAATCACAGCCACGCTGCTGACAAACAGCTTGTCAGAGCTGGCTGTGTTTATCTCTATAGTGTCAGTCTGCTGCTCTCCCCGCCTCCTGCAGAACTCCAGTCCCCGCCTGCATCCCTTCCTTCCCTGCTGATTGGAGGGAACGGACGGGGACAGGGACCAGAGCTATGCAGGAGGCGGGGGAGCAGCTGAGACTGACACTACAGATGTAAACACAGCCTCACAGCATGGCTGTGATTTATGAGGGATTGCAGAGTGCAGGGGGACCTTAGGGGGGTTTGGGATAGCAACAGAGGCTGGGCTGTATAGGCAGATCCAGCCTCTGTATGCAGATAACATTCTTTAAACACACCTCGGGTTCTCTTTAAAGGGAAGGTTCAGGGAGGGGATTCAAAAAATAAAAATAAATTTCCACTTACCTGGGGCTTCCTCCAGCCCGTGGCAGGCAGGAGGTGCCCTCGCCGCCGCTCCGCAGGCTCCCGGTGGTCTCCGGTGCCCGACCCGACCTGGCCAGGCCGGCTGCCAGGTCGGGCTCCTCTGCGCTCCATTTCCTGGGACTTCTGCGTCCCACGACGGCGCGATGACGTCATCGGACGTCCGCCGGGCTGTACTGCGCATGCGCAGTAGTTCTGCGCATGCGCAGTACAGCCCGGCGGACGTCCGATGACGTCAGCGCGCCGTCGTGGGACGCAGAAGTCCCAGGAAATGGAGCGCAGAGGAGCCCGACCTGGCAGCCGGCCTGGCCAGGTCGGGTCGGGCACCGGAGACCACCGGGAGCCTGCGGAGCGGCGGCGAGGGCACCTCCTGCCTGCCACGGGCTGGAGGAAGCCCCAGGTAAGTGGAAATTTATTTTTATTTTTTGAATCCCCTCCCTGAACCTTCCCTTTAATAGATCAATTAGGAAACATTATAACTTCAAACACACTAGAGCACTGGAGACTGATACCTAAACTTCACCTATACTCCCCTTTACAAAAAAATCTCACTAAAACTCCCCACTTCTACCCTAACCGCCTGTATCGAAAACATATCCTTGAGAAGCTGGGAACTAGCAGGTATAAAAAATATTGAGGACTTATATAACTCCTATGGGCTAAAATCCTTCAGTGAGCTTGGAAGTGAATTTGGAATCCCCCCCCCCCCCCCCCCCCCCGGACTGTTTTAAATACCTCCAAGTCCGACACTTCCTCTCCACTTCCAATTTCTCCTCACCTGAAATCCCTTACAACTTGGCAAACCTCTTTAATAAATCCCAACCCCTTCAAAAAGGGTACAACTTTCCTCTACCAGGTCCTCAATGTATCGGGTCAACGCCAACAGCATTGGCAGCTATTACAATGGTGCAAAATCTTTGAAATAAACTTCCATCTCTCAGAATGGCAAGACGCAGCTAGAGGGATTAAAAAAATATCCCATTGTGTGTCCCATTGGGAAAACTTCCTAAAAATTACCTGGCAGTGGTACCTATCACCCGACAAGCTATGCAGATTCTAGAAAGACAACTCGCCACTTTGTTGGAGAAACTGCAGGCAAAAAGGAACTCTCTTCCATATATTCTGATCCTGCCCACTTATCCAGCCCCTATGGCAAAAGATAACTAACCATATTAATCTTCTTCCCATTCGCATGAAGTCTCTACCCCCCCAATTAGCGGTCCTCCATTTGCACAGCCATCTTATCCCACAACATTCAAAACTAATCATCTCCCATATACTAATTGTAACCAGAATGTCCATTGCTGAGAGATGGAAGAGCTTGGAAATCCCGGACCTGCAGAGCATTCTAAAAAGAACAGACTTTTGTCTCCATGCAGAACAATCTATAATCAGACGCCTTGGATCAGCCAAATCCCTAGATACGTTTAATAACAAAGTGTCCCTCTGGCCAAAACTTTTTCCTAAAACCACACTCTTAAAGAGAACCAGAGATGAAGCAACCTCATGTATTTTACCTTATAAATCAGTGGGAACATGACAGTAAACACCTAATCTGCTCTTTGTTACATTGTTCTCTGTTTAATTTGCCTGTTATCACCTCTAAGATAAGAATCCCGACTAAGCAGTCGGTCTGGCTTTGCTACAGAATAATTATAGCTGAGACTGTGTTCTTTGCTGTCTTCAAGTCCAAGCCTGCCCCCTGCTGGCTTTGCTCAGGAATCATTATAGCTGAGTCATTATAGCAAAGCCAGAATCAATGCTCAGTCCGGGATTCTTATCTCAGCTAGATAACAGACACTTTTAGCAGTGAGGATGGAACAGAGAGCATGGTAAATGTTTTCTCTAATGTTCCCACTGATTTCTATGGTAAAATACACAAGGGTGCTTCGTCTCTGGTTCACTTTAAACAAGTTCATATAACTTCCCCAACATTACGTTTCAGCAGACCATATATGTACAATTCTACACCTTCCTCAACTTCATTGTTACCCTTAGATCCCCCCCTCCTCTCCACCCCCCCCCCCCCCTATTACGTTACACGATACTTTATTTCAACTGCAACTTTGCTACCTTTGTTACTATCGAGTAGGTAATTCATACTACAACGTACTCTCACTACCTAAGATTGTTATTAAGAATATTTATTGTATTGATATCTACGACCCTACATGTAACTGTAAAGTGTAAAACATGCATATGATATCTTACTATATGCGTATTTCCTACTCTGCTGATTCAGTTTCATTTCTGCACTGGCTAAATGTCTATCTGTTAAAGTCTTAATCTGTTTAAAACTCAATACAAACTTATTGTGAAAAAAAAAAAAAAAAAAGAATGAACCTACAGTTCCTATCTCGTTTGTTAACCGGAGACTACCTGTATACAAATTAGTACTGTTGCTTAGGGCTCTTTCACACCAGAGCCCGTTTTCTGCGGTTTAACGTAAAGTTGAAACTTTGCAATAACCAAGGTAAAATGAAAGTCCATAGACTTTCATTTTACCTTTCACACCCGACACTGCGTTTCGATGCGTTGCGGTTCGACACACCTGGGAGCTTTTAATCATTGGGAGCCGGCGTTTTCCCATCGGGTTGATTAATTATTACCACCGCAGATTGCATTGCACCGCTAAATCTCGACAGCACGCCGCAGGGCATATAACGTGTGCAGGAGAACGGCTCCTGCACGCGTTGTAGATGTGAAGGAGACCTGAGAGTCAAGAGGAAGTCAAGAACTGTCAAGAAGAAGTCCCTCCCCTTTGACTTTTCAAACCTGAACCTATAACAATTCTGATGAACAATGATCTATGTCCGTGGATGGTCGTGGACTATCTTTGGAGGAATAGGCACTAGGCTGGGTATTTCTCTACCAAACCAGCAGAGGTTGTGCTTCTATAGGGGAAGATTAGACAGTTGCTCTGAGCTCTTTCCAAACTCCCAAGTCAGAAATTGCAGAGATCATAACAACTTTATGGTCACTACAGTGTCAGCATGGAGGGGGCCACAATTTCATTTTTGCCCTATTCTACCTACAAAACGTTCCTGCAGACTCGAGTATTAAGAGGAGATTGCTGTCTAATTGGCGTAGAAGATTGTTCTGCCAAACACAGACCTACATGGAACAAACCCCCACTTTTCCCATTCATTGGATTGCAGAGGGCCGGCCAGCTCAGGAGCTTGTTGAACTCTGGTCCTCCTTGGAGCCACTTCAGAAGAGCACACAACGGCGAGAAGGAATACTTATGAGAGTGGATTACAGACGGGTCTTGCTGAAGGTGCCCATGTAAAGAGATGTCTTTCAATAAGTCTTAGCTTCATTCCCTCACTTAGACATTCAAGCTGCGATTCCGGAGTCCCGGGTCGTGCCAGGAACGCTGTCAGCTTTTTTTTTCATACGGCCTCTTGAGCGGAGAGAGCGCGGTGGAGGGCAGACAATTGGAGGTTGTGGGAATATGTGGGAAAGAGGCGAAGAGCTCACAGGTTAAGTGATTTGCTCCTGTTTATTGAAAGTGGCTCTACATTATGCTCAGCCACTGAATAAATACACCAACCAAAGGTAGCTATGGAGTGCCCTATTCTGTCTTTATTACAGTATAAGGAGCAAAAGTGGTGCCACTTTCATGTGAGCCGTCATAATCTACCACTGCTGTAGTTCATAGTCTCTCTGCTCTCCTGCGGTTAGGACTATGCAGAGGTTGTCATAACTAACTGTACCGTCTAGTTTTTTTCTTCTACTTAAAGTGGGATAAAACTCTGACATAACATTCAATAAAAAATGTGTTCCTACTTTTTGCCACCCATACAGTTACCATATTTGCTTTTATGCTCAAGTAGTATTGTCTGTTTATAAAATACAAATTCCTAAAGTACAGTTTATCTGCTCTGAAAGCTGCCATTGCGTTTCCCAGCTCAGTACAGCTTAGTTTCCGCAGTTTGCTTATGTTTACTAAATGTATCTGACAAAGGAATGTAAACAAAAGCCCCTGGGGGGCATCTAGCAAGGGTCATAAAACAACTGTGGACATCATAATCTTTCCACTCATAACAAGTGTAGCCACAAAACCACCTGATCTGGAGGATGGAGCCCTTTATCGGAGGGAGTGAAATAGTAGTTGGGGGCCCCCTTACATCTCTGGTCCCTCCTGTGGTCGCTGGGGCTGCTCTCCTGTATTTATGCCCCAGTCTGTTCTTACAGGAACACTATCAAACCTAAATTGACAATGTACAAATAATGTATAAGTAGCTGTGGAAACATTTTCCTACTTTTCATATTAAATATTAGAGGCAAAAGCTGTAATTCATTGTGTGTAGATTTTAGTTACGTTTGGAAGTCTCATTTGCATAGGTGAATCTCTGCAGTCTGACATGCTAATAACAGTGTAATATTGCAGCAGAGTTATATGAAAACAAAAGCCTATCAGGTATCACACACACAATTACAAATGTTTATGGTGCACATTAGATACATTTCCTCTGATCTCAGTGGGAGAAAGCTCTGCCTGTCTCTGACTGAGCTCTCTGCACACACAGGATTAACAGATGCACTGTGAGGGAACTCCCCCCTCCCCTTATGGCTCATTCTGCTGTCAGAATTACAGCAGTCTGCCCTCAGAAAAATGTGAAAGGAATTAGATAACAGTAAGCAAATAGATAAGCAGTGAAATGTATACACCCGTAATTAACAGCACTTCCCAAACATTTCCTATCTCAATAGAAAAAAACATGTTAATCGATAGTATTCCTTTAAAAAAAATGTACCCCAATTTACATTCTTAAATGAAACCTGAAGGGGGAAAAAATTCCATAAATAAATACTTGCCTCAGTAAAGGGAAATCTCTGGATAATCCAACCAGCGCTGGGACTACCTGAAAGGGGAACTTCAGCCTAAACAAACATACTGTTATTAAGTTACATTAGTTATGTTAATTAGAATAGATAGGTAATATAATCTCTTACCCACCCTGTTTTTAAAGAACAAGCAAATGTTTGTGATTCATGGGGGCTGCCATCTTTGTCATGGGGGCAGCCATCTTTTTGGTTGAAAGGAGGCGACAGGGAGCATGAGACAGTTCCAACTATCCTGTGTCCTGATTACCCCTCCCAGCTGCGTGCACTAGGCTTCAAATGTCAAATTAAAAATGTTAAAAAAAAAAAATTGCACCAAAACAGCAGAAAGAGAACATCAACATCAGAAATCCCATCATGCTTTGCACAGCATAAGGGGAGTTTTCTTCTGTGCAGCTAAAAATGAGGCTTGTATAAGAGAAACAAAGTTATGATGCTGTGAATGAAACTGTTAAAGAAACACCAAGCCTTTTCAGTGCTGCTGAGTCGATTTTTAGTCTGGAGGTTCACTTGAACCTCTTCAACAAGGGCTTGTGCACAGCCAAGCTGGTGTCCATGCTCCTGATTATTTAAAGTGGCTCTACATTATGCATAGCCGCTGAATAAATACACCAACCAAAGGTAGCTATGAAGGCGTACATGGATATACTCTGTCCGTCATTTTGGCACAGGGTGAGCCGAAGGGCGGATCATCACCCTGCTGCCACACAAATTCCAGGCGGCATTAATTACTATTCTCCCTCCGAGTCGTAGCAACTTGAAGGGAGAAGTAATTCAGGGTCTGGCGATTGGCGGCACCCGAATTACAGTGTTGCGTGGCCATAAACATATCTTATAATCCAAAACATTATGTCTATGGTGTCGCCCAGGTCAGGTGCAGCGCTGCTTAGAGTGCACTCTGAAATGACCTGCTTCAGCTTTATTACAGTACTAGTTAAAAAGGCCCGCCCATTAACCACTTAAAGGGACACTTAAGTCAAAAAAAAAAAATGAGTTTTACTCACATGGGGCTTCCAATAGCCCCCTGCAGCTGTCCGGTGCCCTCACCGTCTCCCTCCGATCCTCCTGGCCCCGCCGGCAGCCACTTCCTGTTTCGGTGACAGGAGCTGACAGGCTGGGGACGCGAGTGATTCTTCGCGTTCCTGGCCAAAATAGCGCTATCTATGCTGCCATAGCATATATCATATACCATATAGCAGCATAGAGGGTGCTAATGTGTCTGGGAACGCGAAGAATCACTCGCGTCCCCAGCCTGTCAGCTCCTGTCACCGAAACAGGAAGTGGCTGCCGGCGGGGCCAGGAGGATCGGAGGGAGACGGCGAGGGCAGCGAAGAGCTTCAGGGGGCTATTGGAAGCCCTAGGTGAGTAAAACTCATTTTTTTTGTTAGACTTAAGTGTCCCTTTAAGGACCACAGGCTTACCATCCCAGTGACCAGGCTATACTTTAGAATTCAGTGCTCTGCAGCCTTAAAGGCTCGCTGCAGAGCCATACAACTTAGCACACAAATGGCCTCCCCCCCCCCCCCCCCTTTTCTGCCCGCCAACAGAGCTTTCTGTTGGTTGGCTCTGATCGCTGCTGAAGGCTTTTTTTATCATTATAATTTATTTCTCCTTTTTTTTAAATAAAAATGTATATTTTTTTGTTTATTTATCCTTCTCCCCTCCCCTCAACAGCCAATCACAGCAATCAGCTCTCATAGGCATCAGCCTATAAGAGCCGATCGCTCTGTGGCCCTCTGTAGGGGACAGCCGAGCGTCACAGCTGTCCCCAGTACAGCGCTGTGCTGCCGTAAATCGCATCGCTTTACAATGTAAATAATGTCGGTTTCGCTGTCTAACAGTCTCCTAGTGGCGATCGCCGCTGGTAGACTTGTGACGGAGCATCAGCGCTCGCAATCCCCTGCAAACCACTCCCCCAGGGGTCCTGGGGGAGCCACCTTGTCCTTGCAGCTGCCAATTGGCATTAGGCGGTCTTAAGGTGGGTAAATAACAGGTGGTAGGCAAGTGGGCGCCCCAGCTACCTCACACGCATGGTCGCGACCACTCCCCTGCAACATGCGCACAGCCGCGGACCACGTACCGCCACGACCCACCCACAACTACTGCATGAAGTGTGCAATCGTGCCACGCATGCGCAGCAGGCAGGGCCGGTCCACTCATGAGGCGGGGTGAAACTTTTGCCTCAGGCGGCAAATTTCTAGGGGCGGCATCCGCCCGTCGGTGGGTGCGGGAGCCGGCCGCCCAGCTGGAGGGGTAGCGGGCAGGATGGGGGTATTGGGCCTAGCGGCGGGGAAGGGGGTCGGACCCCCCCCTCCCTCGCCTGGGTCCCCCGTCCTCCGCTCCCCTCCAGCCTTAAATACATCAGAAGCGCAACTCTCGTAAGAGACAGTGGGCGGGGAGGACTCACCTCTTCCTTGATCCAGCGTGCGCTCCACTGACGTCACTTCCTGCAACACCGCCCACTGTATTGTAAATGGACGGCGCTGCAGGAAGGGACGTCAGTGGAGCGCACGCTGGATCGAGCGAGGAAGAGGTGAGTCCTCCCCGCCCACTGCCTCTTACGAGAGTTGCGCTTCTGATGTATTTAAGGCTGGAGGGGAGCGGAGGACGGGGGACCCAGGCGAGGGAGGGGGGGTCCGACCCCCCTCCCCGCCGCTAGGCCCAATACCCCCGCCCTGCCCGCTACCCCTCCAGCTCGGCGGTGGCGGCCCCCCCAGGGCGGTGGCAGCAATAATTTTTTCAAAATTTGCCTCAGGCGGCAAAAAGTCTAGGGCCGGCCCTGGCAGCAGGCTAAACGGGACAATTAATATATAGGATGTGGAGCAAACGTGGAGCCGCTTTCATGCGAGTCTTCATAATAGTCTACCCCTGCTGCAGTTTATAGTCTCTCTGCTCTCTCTCTTTCATCATTTAAACATCTATTTCTCCCTGAACTTCATCTTCCCGGCTAATTTTTTTTCTCATGTTTTCACTTTTAATTTAAAAGCAAAACGAAGCGGTGAAAAGTGTTATGTGGCATTTGATAATGCGGCCGTGCCGCCGCTCACAGTGCGTCCGCGTCACCCCCTGGCGCTGAGTGTAATGATTTAACCATGTGTAATATCTCAGAGTGGGTCATGGATATTACGTGACCTTATTTGCATCTCATTTGCATCTCATTTCCAGAAACATCTGTTACACGATTGGGGGGGGGGGGGGGGCTTTAAATCTAGGACAAATCTATTAAAACAGATTTATTCATGGAAGCAGTGCATTCCATATTGGAGCAATTTTGTTGCGGGATGGGGGCGGGTGACCTGTTAAGCCTCGGAAAGTATGTTAGCACAACGCCTGAGTGTCATAGGCTGGGGGGCTTGGGCTGCATTACTGTCATATTTAATCCGGTATTGTGTTGTTTTTTTACTATATTATATGCGTAAGAGGCGTTGCGAGAGATTCCGTCTGACCTAGAGCGCTGGGACAGTCTGAACTGTCTACTGTCGTTTTTAGTCTGTTGTATGATGAGACCTTTTCCTTCCCACAGGTTCACCCTCAGGGGACTTATTCACACAATTCCTGCTGGTTTTCCTGTTGGATAAACGTTGAGGGAACCCGAGAACTTTAGCATCCATAAGGATTGTCGGGGGCGGTTCACTATGGGGCTCAGCTGCAGCATTTGTGCAGCCTTCATTTTTACAGCATGGTGGAAAATGCTGAAAGCCGGTATTTAGGAACAGTTATTACGTCTTTGGCCGGTCTTACACCTGGCCATTGCGTTGCAGTACAATGCTCCGCCCAATCGCATCGCAACGCAACACAAAAAATTTCACTTGCGGCAGAGTGCACCAACAGGTCATATGCATAGTGGCGCCCCCTGCATGCTCCTCACCCAGTGACATACTACCTGTTGGACAGGAAGTACATCATTGGGATTCCTGGGTTTCCCTGTCGTATTCACGTCCTTCTGCACGTGTGTGCCGCACTGCCGGCATCAACGTATTGACATTTCCTGCGTCACCCATTGACTTTTTATTTGTTTCGCTGCTGCTGCATTACCGCAGAAGTCCGATGGCAACACAGAGGCGCTAGGTTGAGTCACAGACACTTGTTGCTGTATGCTCCATCCCCGATAGCCTGATGAAGCGGGGCCACACCTGTGAAACGCGTTGCTTTGACCCTTTGTAGTGTATATATAAATACATTTGCTCGTTGATATCATTTCAACCTGTTTTTGTGTCTGCTTGGAGGAGGTAAGTCCACCAGTGCCTCCCTCGGTTTTTTTTTAAGTTTTAGCTACTTTTATTCTTTTGACGCCTCTGTTCATTTCCACACTGTTGACTTTGTAGCGGGGCGGTGGCCATTCGACAACTTCCGATACAATGTGGTAAGTGTGCTAGGCCCCATTGCCTTGCATTACTGTTGCGTTACCCTGCAGTAAAACAGGGTGACAAAATGCACACTTGCAAGGCAAGTGTAAAAGAGGCCTTAAAGCGGAATATAACCCTGCATTTCAACTTTGCTCTAAAACATTATTTACAGCATATTATGTGCAAAAAGCATTTTTTTTTACTAGACCAGCACTGGAAGGGTTAAACACAGAGGTTTAAAGTTTGTGGAGAGATATGCAGAAGTTCAGATTGTTACATTCTATTTAGTTATATGTATCTATTGAGAAATGTTACACACTCTTTGGCTGTCCTCCAGCTCCTTCTCAGTCAGAGACAGTGAGTCACATTCAACACTTAGATACATTTATGTAAACAAAATGTATCTATGTCAGCTTCGGATGCGGCTGCAGAAATCTCCAGGAACTTTAAAGCCCTGTGTAACCCTTCCAATGCTGGTCTAGTAAAAAAAAAATGCTGGTTGCATATAATATACTGTAAATAATGTTTATTATGAATACCGAGGTGGAAAGTCTCATGGAAACAGAGGCCATTCATAGGTCCTGGCACCTGAGTGCTTTTCTTCTGAGCAGCTCCGTCAGCCAGTAATTTGATCCGGTAAAGTCCGCAACCAGAGGAAAGTCAGCAACCTTGGAATCAGATCTAGTTGGCCACGCATGGGTAGTAGCTCTCCTGGCATTATTGCAATTGCAATATTACGCCGGGAGCGCGGACAGTGTGGTGGCACTGGGCTACTGAGCATGTGTGGCCAACTTGATCAGGTTCAAAGGTCACCGACTTTCCTGGCTGTGGTGCAAATTAATTGGCTCTAGAGGATATTCAGCCCCTGTGCAACTACATGGCCTGGATCGTATCCATCTGAAAATGGCGCCTGCGAATAATGGCGCACGGTGTTGCCGCTAATCCGTTTGCCACTTATCGCTATTTAACGTTAAAGCCTTATCGTTATTTACCGTTAACACACAGAACACTCTCTGTACCTATCCTTAACCCCTAAACCCCCCTGGTGGTGCCTAACCCTAAGACCCCCCTGGTGGTGCCTAACCCTAAGACCCCCCTGGTGGTGCCTAACCCTAACCCCCCCCCCCCTGGTGGTGCCTAACCCTAAGATCCCCCCTGGTGGTGCCTAACCCTAAGACCCCCCTGGTGGTGCCTAACCCTAAGACCCCCCTAGTGGTGCCTAACCCTAAGACCCCCCTGGTGGTGCCTAATCCTAACCACCCCCCTGGTGGTGCCTAACACTAACCACCCCCCTGGTGGTGCCTAACACTAACCACCCCCCTGGTGGTGCCTAACCCTAAGACCCCCCCTGATGGTGCCTAACCCTAACCTTGACAGTGTTACATTAAATCCATTCACCGTTTTGCAGTTAAATAACGTCTGCAGTTTGGCTTATGTAGGGCGCTATTGCTAAATAACGTTATTGTGTGCCACTATTGATAAATAACATTACTGTGTGCCAATTTTCTTCTTTTTTTCCCTGTGCGCCATTATTATGCAGTACTAACGATAAATAGCGAAAAGCGTATCTTTTTAATGCGGCGCCATTTTTATGCATAGGCGCTTTGCGCCATTATTCACTGATCCCCCTGGATCTGCAGTTTCAGCTACAGTGCTTTTAGTGGTCCTGAAATCTTGCACAGGACACAAGGAAAACAGAGAGGAATGCACCCTGTGTGTTTTTAGAGAGAAGAGCCTGTCTAATTCCTCATCATTTGTAAGTAATCACTACTGTAATTTGATCTCTCAGCTGTGTCAGCACAGAAATTTGGCAGTCCTCTGCAGACACAGCTAATATGTAAACACAGGAGGTTAACTCTTTGTCTGCGTCTATGAAAGCAGGAAGTAGACACACTGAAGATGTATAGCAGGAGTTCTATAAGCTGTAACAAAGAAATGTTTTTTTTTCTTTAAAGGTCATTATGCTGTTGCTTATTTATTTTTTTTAGAGCAGAGAGGAAGTTCCGAGTTCAGGTCCGTTTTAAAGAAAACCTGAACTGAAAAGTAAAAGTCAAAATAATAAAACACACATCATACTTACCTTCCGCGTAGTCTGCTTATCGATCTCTTTCTCCTCTCTTGCATCCTGTTTGTCCACTGTGATTGACAGAATTTTCCATCCTCCATTTCAAAAATGGCAATGAACCTGTAACAGCTTCCGGGGTCAGCAGACTGGTAAACTGTAATATCGGCCACTTGAGGAGTAGGGAAGCATGGGCATTATCTTACTCATCAGTTGTCCTTTCAGTTACAGTATAACTGACAGTAACTGATATATAGAACAGGAAGGAATCATTGTAAGAAGAAAATGGGGAGCTTCTGATAGGAACTGATGGTGAGGTAAATACGTACCGTATATTCTGGCGTATAAGACGACCCCCCAAGTTTTCCAGTTAAAATATAGAGTTTGGGATATACTCGCTGTATAAGACAACCCCTTTTCCAACGCACACCAAAAAATAAATAAATAAATAAATAAACATCCATAAACTGGTGCTATGTATGAACAGATATTGGTGTTGTACTGTATGTGGTACCCAGTATATAACAGTATCCAGGAGATTGACTAGTAGGATTGGTCAGCTCGCCCTGTCTCCCTGTTTATCAGAGCGGTATGGAAGAATAGATCGCGCTGTGCCCATAAAACACGCCTCTTTCACCCGTCTGGCCCACCCTTGTATCCAGTGGCGTAGCTAAGGAGCTGTGGGCCCCGATGCGAGTTTTACAACGGGGCCCCCCCAAGCACTCTATACATAACAATTGCTATGGCGCACCAAAACCTGCCAATGGCAAGTACAGTGTCAGAGGTGCAAGAAGGGGATGGGAAATAGCTTGTTAATGATTACCACTGTTCAAAGTATCTATAGAAGTGATTATTAGGCGCACAGGACCAATAGAGAGCTAATACTGTAGTTGAGGGAGGGCCCTTCGGGGCCCCTCTGGCCCAAGGGCCCCGATGCGGTCGCTACCTCTGCACCCCCTATTGCTACGCCCCTGCTTGTATCCTATTTACCTCCTTCTCTGCCTCTCAGATCTCACACATGTGCGCCTGCGCCGCTTCACTACAGTCCTCAGCAGCGAGATCTGAGAGATGGTAACAGGATAAGGTTTACAATGGGGCCCCCCAGGCACTCTATATATAACAATTTATACCGTGTACCAAAACCTGCCAAGGGCAACTACAGAGGTGCAACAAGGGGATGGGGAACAGTTTGTTAATGATTACCACTATTCAAAGTGTCTATAGAAGTGATTATTATGAGCACATGACCAATAGAGAGCTAATACTGTAGTTGAGGGAGGGCCCTTCGGGGCCCCACTGGCTCAAGGGCCCCGATGTGGTCGCAACCTCTGCACCCCCTATTGCTACGCCCCTGCCTGTAAGCCTGAGCTGCTGCTGTGTCCCTCCCCTGTACCTACCGCCATACATATGAAACAGAATTTCACACTCAGTCATGTGCGCTTCATGAACACAGCAGTAGATTCAGCCTGATCCCCCTCTCTGTACCGGGCGTATTTTCTGCTTAATTTGATCTGAAAGTCTTCAACTTCCATTTCCACTCCCCGTCGCCCTCGGTTGCTAGGACATTTAACCGCCGCTAAGGAGCAGGTCCGGGGCTGGCGGTGCTTCTCCTGTTTCCTTGCAGCGCAGCCTCCGCCATACATTTGCTTAATGCAAGGAGAAGGCGCCTCAGATTGCCTGTCATGTTATTTAGGTTGATGGATTCTGTATGAGGGGGAAATGTAATATGAAGCTGAGCATTAGGCTGCCTTTCATCACACAGGCCGGACTCACAAGCTCACCAGCCTGGAAGGGAATGCAAACGCTGCTTAAAGGGAAACCTCCGAGCCCGGCGACAGGACAAAAAGAAAATAATAATAATAGACATTGGCTGTCCTACCAAAATGGTTACAGATTACCCAGCAAGCTCAGGGTGAACCAGAACTCCTAGGAGTGTGTAACGGGCTGCAAAGGACCAAAAAGCCCTTTTACTAAAATGTTATGCAAAACAAAAGGTTGCCTTCTTAAAACAGAAGATATTTGCGATTATTCAGGTTGGAGGGAGCAGATGATGTCTTCCACAATGCAACACTGCTGAATATGCAAATCATCCTTTGTTTTCCATGTAAGATAACCACACCTCCAGAACCGCTGGAATGCAATGATGTGGCAGCTTGTTAATTGTACAGAGCATTCCAGCGGTTCTGGAGGTGTGGTTAGCTTACAGGAAAAATAAAGGAGGATTGGCATATTCAGCTGTAATGCATCGTGGGAGACATCATTTGCTCCCTCCAACCTGAATCATCGCAAATTCCTTCTGTTCTAAGAAGGCAAACTTTTGTTTTGCATAAAATTTTAGTAAGAGGGCTTTTGGTTCTTTGTAGCCCGTTACACACTCCTAGGGACATGCTTATGGTGAAGCAGAACTCCCAGGAGTTTGTAAGGGACTAAAAAGGATCAAAAAGTCTTCTTACTAAAATGCTATGTAAAACAGAATGTTGCCTTCTTAAAACAGAAGGTATTTGTGATTATTCAGGTTGGAGTGAGCTCTGAGGTGTCCCACAATGCATCACAGTGCAGCTGAATACACACTCCTGGGAGTTCTGGTTAACCATGAACTTGCTGGGAATCTGTAACTGAGTGTTTCAAGTCCTACCCCATAGAGCCACATTAATCCATGCAATGCACTGATGAGGATGAAGCAATCAAAAACAGTCTGTATGCATGTTGGATTATTGTGGCTCTGTAATATTATCAAGCTGACACATCATTGCATTCCAGCGGATCTGGAGGTGTGGCTAGCATGCAGGGACAACAAATAAAGATTTGCATATACAGCAGTGATGCATTGTGGGAGACATTGTATGCTCACTCCAATCTGAATAATAGCAAATACCTTCTACCAAAATGGATGAAACAAGAATTCAGGATTCCGATGACTCTTTTCATTATTAATGACCAGCTGGATGAAATGCAACACAATGTTATTACTTATTTATTTTCTTTCTTTTCTCCTGGTGACACATGATGTAGGATTATTAAATTGCAGCAGGATAGTGACATATTACATAGGGATGCTGACAGCGCAGGCGGAAGAACTGGATCTCTGCTAAATGGGAGGATATGTGGCCAGGCTGTGGTGAAAGTGCTGGATTGGGGGGGGAGGGGCCTAGGGGGACACGCAAGGCTAAAGAGGACAAGACACAAAACATTTATACTGCGCTTTTCTCCTGGCGGACTCAAAGCACCAGAGCTGCAGCCACTAGGGCACACTCTATAGGCAGTAGCAGTGTTAGGGAGTCTTGCCCAATGTCTCCTTACTGAATAGGTGTGGCTTACTGAAAAGTAAGAGCCGAGGTTCAAACCCTGGTCTCCTGTGTCAGAGACAGAGCCCTTAACCATTACACTATCCTGCCACTAAAGATTGTCTAGAGAATACCAACTGAAGTGAGAAGAATATGGAGGCTGCCATATTTATTTCCTGTTAAACAATACCAGTTGCCTGGCAGCCCTGCTGATCGATTTGGCTGCAGTAGTGTCCGAATCAAACTAGAAACAAACATACAGCTGATCTTTTCAGATCTGGCACTAATGTCAAAAACACTTGATATGCTATAGAAAGAAAACAGCGCTGGGTAACAAAGGCCTAACAGCCGTTTCGCGGGATAGAAAGTTGCCCGCTTCCTCAGAGACCTGGTCTCTGAGGAAGCGGGCAACTTTCTATCCCGCGAAACGGCTGTTAGGCCTTTGTTACCCCCATGCTTTGAATGTCTGTATGATCCTGGATTAAACTAGCAAGCATTAGTTTTGGTGCCCAGCGCTGTTTTCTTTCTATTGCATACGAATTACTACAGCTGAGAGCACATTACTGCTGAGCCTCTCCGGATCACCTTGCAGTTAGCCATCATCGAGTGCCAGCTCTCTTTCCTTGTACTCCTCTGTGGTTGGTATACACTTGATATGCTGCATGCTTGTTCAGGGCCTATGGCTAAAAATATTACCAGCAGAGGCACAGCAGGATGGCCAGTCAACATGCATTGCTTAAAACAATATAAATACGGCAGCCTCCATATCCCTCTCACTTCAGTTGTCCTTTAAAGAGACTCTGTAGCCACTATAAAAATCAGTGTTTACCTTTTATTTCGTTTAAAGTGAACCAGACCAGAGACGAAGCACCCTCATGTATTCACCATATATATCAGTGGGAACATTATAAAAAACACCTACCCTGCTCTCTGTTTCATTCTTCACTGCACAGCCTGCTTCTAAACAGCCCTGATAAAATCCCCGACTGAGCATTCAGTCTGGCTTTGCTCAGGAATCATTATAGCAGAGACTGTCTTTTCTAAAGTCTTTTCAAGCCCAAGCCTGCCCCCTTGTGGCTCTGCTCATAAATCATTATAGCTGAGTCATTATAGCAAAGCCAGACTGAATGCTCAGTCGGGAATTTTATCAGGGCTTATAAGAAGCAGGCTGAGCAGTGAAGAATGAAACAGAGAGCAGGGTAGGTGTTTTTCTCTAATATTCCCACTGATATACATGGTAAAATACATGATGGTGCTTCGTCTCTGGTTCACTTTAAGCCCACTTGAAATATAAGTGTGCAAACACTCTAAAACGACTTAGACAGCATTGATATATGTATTAATACATTTTTAATGTAAACCACTGCCAGGTCGTTTTATTTCTTTTTTCCAAAAGCGTGATGCCTGCAGATGCAGCAATTCATTAACCACATAAAGGAATCGGCTTTGGCCAATCTGTCAGTGTCCAGATTAATGTTACAATGAGGTAGAAGATGCATTCCGTGAGCGGATTTTTGGGGGAGGGGGGATAATTATCTGCGCTGACCAGAACTGCCGACCGTCTCCCCGCGCTCCGTTATAGATTCAGTAATGTAAATAGAAACGACAAACTGCTGATCTCCAGCCCAGATTACCCGGCGGCGGCAAAGCTAAAGCTTGTTTCAAGTGCACCTGTCACGTGCGATGCAAGATTACGCCGCTGTACAGCATGATAGCTGAAAACCAGACTCTCCTTTTTTACTTGTTAAATTCCAAGCGGCGTGGTGTACTCGGGAGCCCTGACTACGGGAGATAATGGTTTGCCATAGCAGAGCCCGGAGTGGCTTCACCATTACACTGAGATGTAATCCGGACACCGGCAGGCTTTAGCGCTAACAAATTGCTTTATTTAAAGCCAGACTACTCAAAATGGCCACAGACGTGTATCAGAGCTCCGCAAGACCTTGTGTAGTTCGGGGGGGGGGGGGTAAATCTTTCTATGTCACTTTGCAGCCAACTTGGAATTTCTAAAACTGACTGGAGCTGAAATTGCACTTGTGAGCCTGGAATCTGAGCCATCTTCATAAAGTGGGGATTATTATTGTTATTGTGCATTAATATATTGCTGACATCTTCTGCAGCACTTTACACTTGTAGTACATAGTCATGTCACTGAATGACTTACAATCTAATCCTACCATAGTCATGGTCTAACGTCCTAACATTTTATTATATACTAGTAAAAAGGCCCGCCCGATAACAAACGGGCGCTAGGTCACAGCCGCTACCCCCCCCCCCCCCGCAATGCGCGCACATACGCGTCCTGCTTGCTCGTTCCCCACCACTGTCTGAAGTACATGTACACAGGGAGCTGCTTGCTTGGCAGTTGGAAAGAGCTGTTATTTCCCACAATGCAATGAAAACCTCTGTGAACCACAGACAGCAAACTGTCAGATCCGGCCCTGTGGTCCTAACTGCCCTGGCTGCGCACATGCTCAGTACAAAAAAGCCAGGGACACACAACCATTCAGTTGATGATGCAGGGACACTTGCATTTTATTGTATACTAGTGACCTTAGCTAGAGTGACCATATTTTTGTGGGTCCAACCTGCCGCGGCGAAAAGTGGGAAGGAGTGAGGAGCACGCAGCGGCGAAGACTGGGGGAGGGGGGCTGCGGCGCGCGCAGCGCGCCGCGCCGGAAAAATCGGCGTGGCCATGACATTGTATGGGCGGAGCTAACGTAATGATGTAACAGCGAGGCATAAGAAAGCAGTGTTTACGCCATGATGTGGACAAACGAGACTTTGTATCATGGGTGTGCAGAAACTGTGTGATGCTAATAGTATACCGTAACCACAAAGCAGCAAACATAGCCATCTATGACCATTAAATAATAAATGCAGTAACAGTTACCCCGGACACCAGAAAATAAACGCAATAGGCAACATGTCAGTATAAAATAAATGCAATGCGGGCAAACATGTCAGTACAAAATAAACGCAATGCGGGCAACATGTCAGTACAAAATAAACGCACTGCGGGCAAACATTTCACCAGAAAAGAAACGCACTGCGGCCAAACATTTCACCAGAAAAGAAACGCACTGCGGGCAAACATTTCACCAGAAAAGAAACGCACTGCGGCCAAACATTTCACCAGAAAAGAAACGCAATGCGGGCAAACATTTCGCCAGAAAAGAAACGCACTGCGGGCAAACATTTCGCCAGAAAAGAAACGCAATGCGGGCAAACATTTCGCCAGAAAAGAAACGCACTGCGGGCAAACATTTCACCAGAAAAGAAACGCACTGCGGCCAAACATTTCACCAGAAAAGAAACGCAATGCGGCAAACATTTCGCCAGAAAAGAAACGCACTGCGGGCAAACATTTCGCCAGAAAAGAAACGCACTGCAGGCAAACATTTCGCCAGAAAAGAAACAATGCGGGCAAACATTTCACCTGGAAAAGAAACAATGCGGGCAAACATTTCACCAGAAAAGAAACAATGCGGGCAAACATTTCACCTGGAAAAGAAACAATGCGGGCAAACATTTCACCAGAAAAGAAACAATGCGGGCAAACATTTCACCTGGAAAAGAAACAATGCGGGCAAACATTTCACCTGGAAAAGAAACAATGCGGGCAAACATTTCACCTGGAAAAGAAACAATGCGGGCAAACATTTCACCTGGAAAAGAAACAATGCGGGCAAACATTTCACCTGGAAAAGAAAGCATTTACTCACCTGGCAGAAGTGTCCGGCCTCTGGCGCGCTGCTCCGTCCCGGGACCGTCTTCCTCCTCCTGCTCTTCTCTCCCGCGCTGACAGGGCTACGGCAAGATGGCGCCCGAAGCCCTGTACTAGTGACACAAATAGGTCTCCAGTACAGGGCTCCGGCAGCCATCTTGCCGTAGCCCTGCTCGCCTGCCGGTGTCGGAAACAGACACCGGAAGAGGAGGCTGGAGCGGGGCTGCGGGCAATGAACTGGCACGGCGTCTATAGACGCCGCTGCCAGTTCATTGAGGAGAGAGTGGCCAGAGTCCCGAGGCCGGGACGTCCCGCTGCTGAAAGCGGGACGTTTCCCGGGACCTCATTAAGCCTGGGACAGCGGACCCCGAATCCGGGACGTGTCCCGGGCAATCCGGGACGTCTGGTCACTCTACCTTAGCCCGTTTAAAAACGGGCTAGGTCTGTCTTCGCGTTCCTGCCGCGCGTGCGCACCCGCCACACACCCGGCCGCCCGCTCGCACGCCCGCCTGCCTGGCTGCGTCCCTCTCGTCCTCCCTGTGTGAGGCTGGGTCCGTGCTGCGCACATGCGCAGTAGCAAGAAGCACAGACCCAGCTACACTGAGACAACTGTCCCTGCTACGCAGGGACAGTTGCCTATTATTATAGAGGATCATTTATATAGCACTGACAACTTTACAGCACTGTACAGAGTACATAGTCATGTCACTGACTGTCCTCAGAGGAACATACAATCTAATCCTACCCTAGTCACAATCTAATGTCCTACCATATTATTATTATTATGTATTTATATAGCACTGAAATCTTCTGCAGCAGTTCAGTGTACATAACAATATTACTGATTGTCCTCAGAGGAGCTCACAATCTAATTCTACCATAGTCATAGTCTAATGTCCTACCACATTATTTTTATGTATTTAGCACTGGCATCTTTTGCAGCACATTACAGAGTACATAGTCATGTCACTGACTGTCCTCAGAGGAGCTCACAATCTAACCCTACCCTAGTCACAGTCTAATGTCCTACCATATTAGTATTATGTATTTATATAGCACTGACATCTTCTGCAGCAGTTTACAGAGTACATAGCAATATCACTGACTGTCCTCAGAGCAGCTCACAATCTATTTCTACCATAGTCATAGTCTAATGTCCTACCATATCATTATTATGTATTTATATAACGCTGACATCTTCTGCGGCACTTTATAGAGTACATACTCAGAGGAGCTTAAGGTGTACCAGAGCTGATGACCATCAAAGGTTTTATACATACCTGGGGTTTAATCCAGCCCCATCCGCAAGAATCGCTCCCACGCCGCCGTCCTCAGCCTTCTCCTCCTCCAGTATCAGGTCCCGTCACTTCTGTCAGTCGGGGCCAGTCTGCGCATCCAGCGGCTGCTGGAGAGATATGCAAAGAGCGCACTTCTCTTACATCAGACTGGCCATGACTGAAGTGACGGGATCCAGTACCGGATGAGGAGAAGGCTGAGGATGGCAGCGTTGGAGCGATCTGAGCAGATAGGGCTGGAGGAAGCCACAGGTATGTATAAAACGTTTGATGATCATCAGCTCTGGTTTCCTTTAATTGCCTCCGTAGTCATAGTCTAATAGTCCTACCGTGATCCAATTCCAGTTTTTGTGGAAACAAATTCACTTATTAGCATGTTTTTGGGATGTTTAACCTCCCTGCACAGTGAGCGTTTTCACTCACCTCCCCTGGGATCCAAACATCAGCAGCTATTCTCCTTCCTGTCGTCCAAGGCTCTGCATCCCCCTGGTAAGATCGCCGTTTGTCGTCATGTCGACAGATGGCGATCTCACTTCAAGGTTACAGTGCCACCCAGAGGACGGAGGCAGAACTGCAGCGCTGGATCCCAGCGAGGCGAGTAACGTGCAGGGGCTACTGCAGGCTCTCTAGCAGCATGATTTTTTTTCCTGCTTTTAGAGTCTGAAAGGGTTCAAAAAAGTTGCACCAGCATTTAGACCCGAAAATCCTAAAATAATCATACTGCCAGGGAGGTTAAAGTGAATGGGAACCGCATTTAAAAAAAAAATGAAACAAATACTTACCTAAGGAGAGGGAAGGCTCTGGGTCTTTCATAGCCTTCCGTCTCCTCTCTCGGTGCTCTCTATCCTGTGCTGGCTCCCCCCAGTTTCAATCCCCCGCCGAAAGGGTATTTGGAAGTCTTCGGGAGCCGTGTCCTCCCAAAGACGTGCGGCTCCATACTGCACAGGCGTCAGCGTGCAAGAGAGCGTGCTTGCGCAGGTGCAGTACAGGGCCGCCCTTCTTCAGGAGCACTCGGGCTCCCTGTAGACTTCTGAAGCCTCCTTCGGCCGTGTAAAGCAGTATTTGACTAAATTAGTCAAATACTTCTACCGGGCGAGCCAGCACTGGAACGAGGGGACCAGGAGAGGAGCGCGAAGGCTCTATAGGACCCAGAGCCTGGTAACAGTAAAAAAGGGCGCAGGTGGCTAGTGGACAAATCGGGCGCCGCTATTCACTCCCATAATAATTATCGTTTACTGGGCGCTGAACAGGAAAAAAGGGCGCCCGAGAATAATAACGTTTTCCAACGGCGCCCGAAGATTTTTCATGTTTTATAACTGCTTGTGATGATTTACATTTCCTATTTCCATAAAACATTATTTTAAAAGTTATCCCTTAGTGTTTGTAAAACATTATTATTCACGAAACAAAGCAATCAGTACGTAACGTAAATTGTACTATATTTTATCCCTTACTGTTTTTAAAACATTATTCTACACACAATACAGTGATCACTAAGGAGGGTCTTAGGTTTAGGCACCATCAGGGGGGTCTTAGGTTTAGGCACCAACAGGGGGGTCTTAGGTTGAGGGACCAACAGGGGGGTCTTAGGTTTAGGCACCAACAGGGGGGACTTAGGTTTAGGCACCAACAGGGGGGTCTTAGGTTTAGGCACCAACAGGGGGGTCTTAGGTTTAGGCACCAACAGGGGGGTCTTAGGTTTAGGCACCAACAGGGGGGTCTTAGGTTTAGGCACCAACAGGGGGGGTCTAGGGGTTAGGGGTAGGTACAGGGAGGGTTACTTAGTAATTTTTTTTAAACGTTATTATACGCTTCACTATTTAAACGGAAGATTAACATTTTCCCAATTGCCGATTTCATGCACATTATTTAATGATTTATAACTTTATAAAACATTAATTTTAAACGAAATACAGTACAATTCATTTTTAAACGTTATCCATGCTTATCGTTTAAAACCCTGCGCCCTTTTTTTTCCCAGCGCCCCTTTTTAACGTACGCCCAGAGCCTTCCCTCTCCTTACGTAAGTATCTGTCTCATTTTTTTTAAATGTGGTTCCTATTCACTTTAAGGAGACTGGAATGCACACAGTAAACCTGTGCAAACAGAGAAGAACATACAAACTCCGTACTTACAAAGTCTGTACCAAACTTGCAAACCAAGGTTTTACTGTACAAGTTTGTTTAAAAAAAAAAAATAGAAGGCATTTGCAATCACTTAGGTTTACATTAGTAAAAAGGAACTCCTATGATGCATCACTGAGTGAATATGCAAATTTGCAAGCTACATAAACTAGAAAAATAATTGCATCAGAATAGCCCCTCGTTGACCATCCCTAGTGAATACTGTAGGCCAGTTGTGGTATAGATTAGCAGGGCAGCATTTTGGATTGTAATGTCACACCTGTGTTGTCTTTGTAAGAGATGAGAGATGGTGATGCCTTAGAGGCGGCTGTATCCCAGAATCCCGTTAGCAGGGCTCGGAGGAGGCTAGGTGACAGGATTATCACTGTGGCCTAGGTGGTTTATCTTCTCAGCGCACTCCAAATACAAGATTCACCCTCCTCTGGTAACATGTACTTAATCCTCCAGACAGCAAATCTCTTTTTGATTTGATTGATTGAAGTCCTGGGATGGCGCACTATTTGTAGAATCCTCTGCTGACATTGCGGAGCTGCAGTGTACACAGACATATCTGCTAAGCTTTCTCGCAGAGGAGTGATGGCAGGGCCTCTCCCGCTTCATATCAGACACAAATTGCTTTAACCCGTGCCTGGCGCTGGGAGCTCCGGCCTAATGGCACGGCTGCCGACAAGGGTGGAAATAGACTATGAGTCTCACAGGCCCGGATTTACATCTTAGGAGCTTAAAGGCACAGAGGTCCTGGCACCCTAGATTTTGCCCTCCATGGACCTACAGCACCACAGGATGGTTGGCTGGCCCCACTGTCCCTTCTCTCTTAGTTCCCTTACTCCTCATAGGTCGCTACCGATGCCCTTTAGTATATAGGCAGAGCTATCTTCAGTATTAAGTAGCTAGAGGTGCCCGTAACTGGAGGGAGATCTGGTAAGTGGAATGCCGAGAGCAGGGTAAGTAATCTCTCATTTATGCTCTGCTCGGGACTCTGCATAGGTAAGGCAAGAAGGAGGTGCTTAGGGAGGAGAGTGAGCCGCCTTTCCTTCCTCTGGCGCCTGTAGGCCCATGCCTACTAAGACTTATGATAAATCCTGCCCTGGTGCGTCATGTATCAGAGGAGGTCACTTTACCAACAATGATCAGGATAGCTAGAGCCATGGCCTTCCAAGTAGTAACTAGGGATGGTCGGAAATCGATATTTCCGATTTCACAAAAATTCAGTTTTCTGCCAATTCCAACTTTTCGAGGAGTGTTTTTTTAGTCAATTTCTGCATCAAAGAATGCAAACATGAAAACAATTGGAAAAAATGGAATCTGGAAAAACAACTGAAATTGGAAAAAGGGAAATTAGAAAACTTAAAATCTGTCTTGTGATTGGTCTAAAACAGCGCTTAAAAAACTGTTACACCAGCCTGCGGAAAGGGGTCCCTCCCTGCAGAGTTGCGAGCGGGCAGCAGGGGTTTTGAAACTCACCTTCAATCACCGCTTTATGCGTCGCGTCTCCATGGCAACAGGACGCGTCACATGATGGTAAGACATGCCAGCGTATTACACGCTGGCACGTCCTGATGTTACACCATGTGACGCCCTGTTGCCATGGAGACACGAAGTGGGAAGCCATGAGTGAAGGGAGGGAGGGGGGTTGGAATGTAAAGAATGCTGCCCGTGGTCCGCAGCATGCAGCTTGGGCCGCGTAAAGATTGCCCAGCCCTGGTCTAAAATTACTGCGGTGATCTGATTTTTGCAGAAAAATTGGGCATTCTCTGATTGGTCCAATGCTTCCGAGTGCTGTGATTGGGCTAAAATTTACAAGCTGCGGTAAATCGGATCTCCGCGGAATTTGTGAATAAGTATTCCTAGTTGGAACATATGGCTGTGAAAGTTGGACTATAAATAAGGCCATGCGTAGAAAATGTGATGCTTATGTGCTTATGTGGGTGTGGAGAAAGCTACAGTACTGAGTGAGAGTTCCCTGGACTGCCAGATAATCTAACCAGTCAATACTTGCCTTGCCCACACAGTTTATTTAGGAGTAGCAGTCTGATAATTTTCCTACAGCCAACAATGTTAGCTTTAGTGCTTTGAGTGTATGCATAGAAATTACATCGGAGTAGTCTTATAGTGTTTCATATTCATTGTTTACCATGTTTATTGAATTAGGGGAAAAAAACCCAGCTCTCCTCTGTGTCTCTGCGTCCCTCCCTGCACATGTGCACTGCAAAAAAAAAAAACCACACACACACACAGGGACGTGGGGCGCAGAGACACTTGCTTTTTATTAGGAAGGATTTGTACATTGTCGTTTTAAAACACATGGTTTGATAGAGTTCCTTTAAAGAGGATCTGTAACCTCAAAAAATCCCCTGGGGGGTACTCACCTCGGGTGGGGGAAGCCTCAGGATCCTAATGAGGCTTCCCACGCCGTCCTCTGTCCCACGGGGGTCTCGCTGCAGCCCTCCGTGCAGCCGTGACGTAATATTTACCTTCCTGGCTCCTGCGCAGGCGCTCTGACGGCTGTCGGCTCCGAACTACACGGAAATACCTGATCGCCGTCGGGTCTGCTCTACTGCGCAGGCGCAAGTTTCCGGCGCCTGCGCAGTAGAGCGGACCCGACTGAGATCGGGTATTTCCGTGTAGTTCGGAGAGGAAAGCAGCCACAGCGCCCCCGCTGGAGCCAGCAAAGGTAAATATTGAATTGACAGTCGGGTCTGTCGCCGGCTGTTCGGAGGGCTGCAGCGAGACCCCCGTGGGACAGAGGACGACGTGGGAAGCCTCATTAGGATCCGGAGGCTTCCCCCACCTGAGGTGAGTACCCCCCAGGGGATCTTTTTCATGTTACAGAGTCTCTTTAAGCAGGGAAGCATTGTGACAGCTCTGGAATACAACTGTGGCTGGCACTGCACTACCTCTCTCCCCACCTCACCTCTCTGACATAGTCTGGCTCAGTGGCACGGGTAGACGCAGAGGACCCCTCAGGGCATTTTCCATAAAGGGGCGTGGCTAACAAAACCTTGAACCTATGGCCCAAGTGGTACATTGTTAGACTTTTTTTTGTGTGCTGCCTGTGCTGATGTGTGTGTTTTATTTTTACACCAGAGGTCTGCTTTAAGAAACCTAACATGCCCCCTGCACTGCACCCCAAGATGCAGAGCAGGAAGGCAACCAGGCAGGAGGAGGGAGGAGTGTGTTGACTTATTGGTAGGTAAGGTTAGCACCTTCAGCTTGTTATGCATGCATCTCTGCTTTAATAGGGGTCTTACTTCTCGTCTGCTTCCCCAGTCTGAACCTCGAGCAATCGCCTAATTCGCCTACCCCTGAAAACGGGCCTGCTATCAACAGCCATTGTTTTTTCTTTTTAGTGGCAGTTCCTAGTTTGTGGCCAAACCTTCTGTACCTCCTTCTTCCTCTGCTGTCCCTTTTTTGTCTAATGAAGAAACCTTATTGAATGACTTACTATGCCCTAACAGGAGGTCATAAGTTATTCTGCCTAAAAAGACTGGCCTGGAGTCTTTGAAGATCATCTTTTCCAGCAAGATTAGGTAATCCTCACTTGTCCTCAGTGGTTATCCAATAACTGCCCAGTTTACTGCTGCTGCTCCTATACTCACCTTGCCTCCGGTAATGTCTCTGGTTCCCCTCCTGCTTCATGATCTCTTCTGTGCCTGTCTCTTAGCTAATGCTCTCTTGCAGAGGTCCAGCATCTTTAGGCATGTGCATGCCACCCAGTGTTTATTTATGAGAACTGTAGCCATGGTTACATCCCACTTGAATAACGAGGTTAAAGCTATATACAGACTTAGAAATTTGAATTTAGCTAATGATCGTTCTGATCATTTGTTGACATTGATTATCATTGGCTGACACGCTGCCTGTGACAGCATGATCGTTTTATATAATTTTTTGTATTTGTGCAAAACCTCCTTTGAGAATGACCATCTTTGAACATCACTAGTTTAGGGCCCTACCTGCTGTTCTAAAAGCCTAGACACAACACCCTATACAGAACAATAAGGTCTAGCTACTGGTCATCAAGTCTGGGGACTTGTATTTTTTTATTTTTATCTATTTAAAGAGGAACTGTTGCGAAAATGTTAAAATTTAAAACACATACAAATAAGAAGTACATTTCTCCCCGTGTAAAATGAGCCATAAATTACTTTTCTCCTATGTTCCTGTCACTCACAGTAGGTAGTAGAAATCGGACATTACCGACAGATTTTGGACTAGCTCATCTTCTCATAGGGGGGTTCTCAAGGTTTTCTTTATATTTAAAAACACTTAGTGAATGGCAGTTGCTCCGTCCAACTGCCAAAATAGTGTGCAGTGAGCTGGGAGGCTGGCCCGGCATCTTTGTATAAATCTTTTTCAGGGAATGTCTTTATAAAGAATAAAGGTCATGCTGAGAATCCCCCATGAAGAGATGGACTAGCTCAAAACCTGTCGGTAATGTCAGATTTCTATTACTTACTGTAAGTGACAGCAACATGGGAGAGAAGTAACTTATGGCTCATTTTACTCAGGAAGAAACGTACTTCTTATTTGTATGTGTTTTAAATTTTAAGATTTTCGCTACAGTTCCTCTTTAAGTCATTGTTAACTGCTTGCCGACCGCATCACCCCGATGGGAGTGGCCGCAGCAGCAGCCCCAGGACCGCCTAACGCCGATCGGCGTAAAGTTCTGGAGCGGCAGTTTGCAGGAGATCGCGCGCAGGCTGTGTGCGCATCTCCTGTTGGTAGGCGGAGCGGAGCTTCAGTCTCCGAGCGGCGAACCGCCGCTCGGGAGACTGTTAAACGACGAAACCGCCGTCCAATTACATTGTACAGTGCTGCGATCTGCAGCAGCGCTGTACTGGGGACAGCCGTGTGACAGAGGAAGCTCTGTTGGTGGGGAAAAAAGGGGGGGATCACTTGTGTGCTGTGTTGTGCGGCCCTGCAGCAAGGCCTTAAAGCTGCAGTGGCCCATTTTAGATAAAATGGCCTGGTCTTTAGGGGGGTTTAACACTGCTGTCCTCAAGAGGTTAAATAGTGCTCATACATGGTATAATTTTTTATTTTTCATTTTCTTAATTTCAGATTATTCCATTAGATCAAATATAAAGATTTTTATAGAAAAAAAACGGGATTATTGTTTGCTTTTCTTGATCGAAAAAAAAAGATTATTTTCAAGATTCATTCGATTCGATCCTTTTGGTAAAAAAAACCTGAAAAATCAAATGTTTTTATTGTACCGTGAATGGGTACTATTATTATTATTTCAAAAATTTTACAAAAGGAAAGGTAAAAAAACAACATTGATCCATATGCTTATATAAAGAAAATATACATGTCATTGTAAACTTTCAGTATACTAATACAGTAATCTGAACTACATGAACATCAGTAGTATCAAAGATTAATGCATTTCAGGTGGGAAACTTGTATTTTTTACGTATTTACATAGATGACATTACTTTGTGACAAAGACAGGCAGGATAACTATAATACATACGGATTTGGCTTTGTGACAAATGCAAGCAGGATAACTATATGGTTAATTAGGAGTTGGGGGACAGTTTTCACTGTATGTTATACCAGACTGTAATTCTACTTTAACAAGGTTATTACGTAAACACAATCAGATAAGATCCCAGGTAAGGTTTGAGCAGTGTTCCTTTATCTTGCTTAAAGAGGAACATCAGCCTAAACAAACATACTGTCATTTAGTTTCATTAGTTATGTTAATTCAAATAGATAGGTAATATAATCTCTTACCCACCCTGTTTTAAAAGAACAGGCAAATGTTTGATTTCATGGGGGCAGCCATCTTTTTGGTTGAAAGGAGGTGACAGGGAGCATGAGACACAGTTCTAACTGTCCTGTGTGCTGAACAACCCTCCCAGTTGTTAGGCAACATGAATAACAACATAGGAAATCCCATCATGCTTTGCACAGCATCAGGGAAAAAAAGGCCGGGCAGCTTTCTTTGATGGGTGGAGCTTAGCTAAAAAGGAAGCTAAAAATGATGCTTTGGTAAGAAAAACCTTTTCCGTTCTGGTGAGTAGATTTTTAGTCCGGAGGTTCACTTTAACTGAGAAGCACTAGTTAGGGGCAGTCAATTGTAATAAAGGATTTGTGGGCATCACATCTTAAAAGGCAGTTTCAAGATGGATTGCAAACAATAACATCTGGTGGTAAACTGTGAGATTTACACTGACCGCTGTACTGTCCAATTTCTGTGACTCCAAATACACTTTAAATGTAAAGAAGAAAAAGAAGCCAGACCCTATAATTGAATGTTTATGTTATGAGTTCATCTGATTGCATTCAGCTCGACGAACCTCTATTATTTTCTGGCTCTTTTAAAAGTGAAAAGACCTGTTCATTGTGAATCATTCCATGAAGTCTCTATAGAATTTAAGATGATTATATCGCCACTACAGCATAATGGAAAAAAGACTCTTTGTGTGAGTTTCCTGAAATATCTCAGCACATCTATTCCTGATGATGCCGCGGTTATCATCCTAACCTACAGAGTCTGCGGGGAAAAAAATGCCTATTCTCATCGCTGATTAAAGGATCATCACACGCTGACACCAAAAATATAAATGCTTTATTTAAGGTGCGTGGACAGAGTCCAGAATTATTTGTGCATCTGCCTACCGACTTCATTGTAGTAGCACACAGGGAGGCACTGCACTCCAGCCTTTAGTCCATCTGTGTAGGCTTAGTTTGAAGCAGAGGAAGCAAAAATGTGTTCAGACTTCTTCACAAGGGGATTATGTAAACAGAATCACATGATATCTCAGGAAGTAAAAGAGGTGCTCCTCTGACCTCATCCAAAAGCCATGGAGCTATTATTAGTATGTGTCAGACAGCACAATAGAGAACTCATGTACAGCAGGTTTTGGACATTAATAGAGGATCTTTTAAAAAGCTATTATATATCAAGATAGGCTTTCAGGATATCAGCCTCTTGACTCCAATAGCTGGATTGTTCAATTTCAGTGACTGAAGCTACACATTAGCTTATGCTACTCTAGGGAAATGTTTGTAGCCTGGAATAAGGCCTCCAACAACCAACACCCCCACCTGCAGACTAGCTTATAGGGCAGCATTCACAAGGCTCAGCTCGGTAAAAAGAACATGCTCGGGAAATTACCGAATGTGGTATTTTTCCCTTTTTTACACAGCTGCGGTAGAAGTTCGGTAATTTACAGTGCAGCGGCAGAGACGGGGTTGATGACGGAGGAGGAGCGGCAGCAGGACAGGTGAGATTTTTCACCACAGGGTAAGTGCCCTGGTAAGTATTACACTAGGGAATGGGAGTCATTTTGGGTACCTGGAGTCAGATTCGGTGGTTGGATGATTTTTGTACCAACTCCACAGCCCTGTCTTTGTCTTTGGTGGGATGGTATCTGGAGATAATTGAGGAAATACAAGGAGGTACAGACTAACCAGCAAGCTCATGGTGACCCAGAACTCATTGGAGTGCGTGAGGGGCTACAATGGTCCTAAAAGCCCCCTTACTAAGATACTAAGGAAAACAAAAGTTTGCTTTCCTAAAACAGAAATAATTTGCTATAATTCGGGTTGGAGTGAGCTTGAGATGTCTCCCAGTGCATCACTGCTGAATATATGCAAATTAACCATTGTACCCTTAGAAGCTAAACACACCTCCAGAACCGCTGGAATGCAATGATGTGTCAGCTTGTTAATTTGAGTCAAATTAATCCATGCCATGCACTGATGAGGATTAAACAATCCGAAACAGTCTGTATGCATGTTGGATTATTATGGCTATGTACAAATTAACAAGCTGACACATCATTGCATTCCAGCGGTTCTGGAGGTGTGGCTAGCTTCTAAGGGCAACAATGGGTAATTTGCATACATTCAGCAGTCATGCACTGGGAGACATCTCAAGCTCACTCCAACCTGAAATACAAGGAAGTGACAACTTATGTAGAGCTTTGCATGATAGGATGAGGAGTTTTAACTGGATCCTTTGGGTAATAGGTAGCCAATGGATGTTTTAAAACTAGAGGCAACTCAAACACAGGAATAAAGGGGCCCATACACTGGTCGATTTCAGCAATCGATCGATTGATTCAATAGAATCGATTGATCGCAAATCGATTCTATAGAATTGATCGATTTCAATTCGATCGATCTGAAGCCTCATCTACACGGTACAATTTTCCATCAGATCAGACCTATTAGACGGATCTATTAGATAATTTCCTCTGGTCCAATCGGATTGCGTTAGATTTTGCAATAGATTTTGAGTACTTATCAAAGCAAAATTATTACAAAATTGATCTAAAACAATTTGGACGTCTACGCATGATGCAATTTCTTATTAGATCTATCTAATAAATCCATCTATCTGATGGAAAATTGTACTGTGTAGATGGGGCTTTACAGGATGGAAAATCTAGGTTGATCTGCTGCTGGCAGCTGCCAGCAGATCGATGGCCCATAGAGGTGCATTGGATCTAATGGTACAATAATGCATTTAGATCTATTTTCAATAGATTTCTAATAGATTTCATTCTGAAATCTATTGAAAATCTGTTCCTAGTGTGTGGCACACATCAGATAGATGCCTGTCAAGTCCAATCTGACAGAAACCTATCTGAGGGTCGAATCTGCTGCAAATCTATATGTGTATGGCAACACACAAACTGTATGTAGATAGTGTCCTGACTGAACCGGAGACCCGATGCTGCAGAGCGAGAGTGCTGTCCACCAATGTCCTTTATTAACTAAGTTCTCCTTTCTGCGCTCTTTCCCATTACAACATGTTCTTGTTTTTGTAATTGGTGGTTAAAGCCCAACTGCATGTCTGGAAGAAGCTTTCTATTGCTTTGTGTAGTGGCTTCATTATGTCCCTCACTTGAGCCGGTAGCTCTTCTAATACAAGCGGGAGGCTTGCCGGCTTCAGGAGCTGTACAACCCCACTGAACCACATTCTACGTGTAATTTCCTAAGCATTTTACCAAGTCCAGGTCACTGTGTTCCTATAAGAAACACTGGATGCGTCGGCACAAGCCGGGCACTCCTAAAATAGCTGCCTCTTCTTGTAACTTGTAAACAAGCTTTTCAGATAAATTCTTCTGAGCTTTGCTTACAACCTGCTAAGAAACTTAAATGTTTATAGTCTGATATTAGAAAAGGGAAAGTTATTGTGGAAAATAACAGCAAGTATAACATTCTGTCCACAGGTTCAGACTAAAGGCCTAATAATGGTAGTACAATATTTAGTGATTGATTATATTTTGGATTTCAGATTACTCCTAGGTGTTCTCAAACTGGGGGCTGCTGCATTCTGATGCTCCTCGAGCACCTGCTAGGGGTGCCTCAGCAACAGGGCCAGGCCGAGGCAGAGGCAAGAGAGGCTCCGGCCTCAGGGCGCAGTGTGGGAGGGGGGTGCACAAGTCACTCAGCTATCATTCCCCTATTGTGTTTGAAGCAGAGAGAAATAAGAAAAGGGGATACATGGCAGTGACTGCAAGCCAGATAACTTGAGATTAAGGTGTTGGGGGCCCTGGGGCCCCTCTTAGTCTAAGAGCAATCAGTGTGTGATGGCTGGGGTGGGAGGGATGGGGGGGGATGCACTTTAGTGTCTCAGCCTTGGGTGCCGGAGGACCTTGTCCCGGCTCTGCTCAGCAATCATCTCTATCCTTCGTGCATTGCCATCTGGTAATGCAACCGCACATTTATATACAATGCAGCTGCATTCAGTCCCCTCCCGCCCATCATGCCAGGTGATGTCACTTCCTCAGGCGACATCACGCGTCAAGGCGGGATCCCGCCCTCCCTCCCTGGCTGCTTACCCCCGCAGTTCTAATTCAGGGGCGCCGCGAGGCATAAAGCGAACCAAGCGGTCGCTTGGGGCCTCACAATCTTAGGGGCCTCGGCGGCTCCGTGACGTCGGCGTGACGTCACTTTTTCCCCGCAGCCCCGCCGGGCTGGCAGAGCAGAGCAGGGCTACAGGAAGATGGCCGCCGCCGAAGCCCTGCTCTGGAGACTATGTCTCCAGTACAGGGCTTCGGGTGGCCATCTTCCCGACCCGTAGCCCTGCATGAATCAGCGCGGGAGATTGGAGGAGGAAGCCAGGGAGGGAGCTCCGTGGGAACTGCGCGCCTGAGAAGCCGGCCGGGAGAGGAGACCAGGGAGAGAAGACTTCTGCCAGTGCCAGCCTGCCAGGTGAGTAAATTCTTTTCTTTTTGCAGCCGCAGCCCTAATTGCGAATTTGCGATTGATTTCTGCTGAACTGTGCCCTAAATGCGTTTGATATCTGCTGAAAATGTGGCCCTAATTGCGATTGATTTCTGCTGAACTGTGCCCTAAATGCGTTTGATATCTGCTGAAAATGTGGCCCTAATTGCGATTGATTTCTGCTGAACTGTGCCCTAAATGCGTTTGATATCTGCTGAAAATGTGGCCCTAATTGCGATTGATTTCTGCTGAACTGTGCCCTAAATGCGTTTGATATCTGCTGAAAATGTGGCCCTAATTGCGATTGATTTCTGCTGAACTGTGCCCTAAATGCGTTTGATATCTGCTGAAAATGTGGCCCTAATTGCGATTGATTTCTGCTGAACTGTGCCCTAAATGCGTTTGATATCTGCTGAAAATGTGGCCCTAATTGCGATTGATTTCTGCTGAACTGTGCCCTAATTGCGTTTGATATCTGCTGAAAATGTGGCCCTAATTGCGATTGATTTCTGCTGAACTGTGCCCTGAATGCGTTTGATATCTGCTGAAAATGTGGCCCTAATTGCGATTGATTTCTGCTGAACTGTGCCCTAAATGCGTTTGATATCTGCTGAAAATGTGGCCCTAATTGCGATTGATTTCTGCTGAACTGTGCCCTAAATGCGTTTGATATCTGCTGAAAATGTGGCCCTAATTGCGATTGATTTCTGCTGAACTGTGCCCTAATTGCGTTTGATATCTGCTGAAAATGTGGCCCTAATTGCGATTGATTTCTGCTGAACTGTGCCCTAAATGCGTTTGATATCTGCTGAAAATGTGGCCCTAATTGCGATTGATTTCTGCTGAACTGTGCCCTAAATGCGTTTGATATCTGCTGAAAATGTGGCCCTAATTGCGATTGATTTCTGCTGAACTGTGCCCTAAATGCGTTTGATATCTGCTGAAAATGTGGCCCTAATTGCGATTGATTTCTGCTGAACTGTGCCCTAATTGCGTTTGATATCTGCTGAAAATGTGGCCCTAATTGCGATTGATTTCTGCTGAACTGTGCCCTAAATGCGTTTGATATCTGCTGAAAATGTGCCCTAATTGCGTTTGATTTCGGCTGAAAATGTGCCCTAATTGCGTTTGATTTCTGCTGAAATGTGGCCCAAATTGCGTTTTTATTTTCTGGTGTCTGGGGTAACTGTTGCTGCATTTATTATTTAATGGTCATAGTTGGCTATATTTGCTGTGCTACGGTTAAGCTTCGCCCATACAATGTCATGGCCGCGCCAATCTTTCGGCGCGCTACGCGCGCCTCAATCACCCCAACATCCATTTTTTCCCCGCAAACAGCCCCGCCCCAATCCGCCCTCCTGCTCCACCCACATGTCATGGCCACGCCCACTTATGCGGGATAGCCACACCCATTTTTCCGCGCGCCGCAGGATAGCGGCTTGATATGGTTGAAGACCATACAACACAGCCTCTGTACACCATTCATCGGACAATAACTGCAAGGATGTAATGAAAACAATTCTATTTCATAAAAGATGATCTGATTTCAGCCTGGCCACAATGGAAGCTGTACGGTCCCTTTTCTGTGAATAGAGTTACACTTCAATCAAATGAAGACATACAGCCATCACGTCTGCTAGGTTGGCACAGATGCCCGCAGAGCCAGGACAAGTTTTGCCTCTGGGGTCTTGCACATATGCCTCACTTATTGACGCATCCTTCTGTTCTGGAAGGCCCCAGAGACAGGTTCTCACTATCTAATCAAAAGAGGCCAGCGCATGTGGACATTTCCAACTGGCAGGGCCGTCTCTCCTTGGCAGATGCCATTGTGCTTTTTTGCTTCCCTGATTGAAATTTGGCTCATCTACTAAGAATTATCATAAGCGTGAGTCTCTGCATTTAACCTTCTTCTGCAAAAGGAAAAAAACATTTTTTCAAGCCCACCCAATCTGTCGATTGAAACGAGAGGACAACCCGGTGAGAAATAGAGGTCTAAGCATTGTTTAAGTCACTTCTGAAAAGGGATATTGATGTCTCTCCCTTCTGTCTCATTCGCACATCGGGGAGTCTTTAATTCCTCCAGTCAGTCCTGCACGGATGACAGCCCACCGGGGCTTGCTTCACAGATCTTCCCATGAATGAGATCGCTGGCAGGGTCATTGTTTGCCTTTGTCTGGTGTATAAAAGCAAGAGTGCCTATAGGCGATCACATATCCAGAAAGCCCATACGAGGAATGGATGGTTTTATGAAAAGTCAGAGAAGAAGAAGAAGAAGGCCAGTTGACGGCACACAAGTATGCAAACCAATGGAATGTGGGGATGACACTACAACAGCCTACTCAAGATCTTCACTAAACCTGATCAAATGAATGGGGGATAAAACTCTGACATAACAGTCAATAAAAATGCTTTTTCCTACTTTTTATAGAGTTACCATATTCGCTTTGGTGCACAAGTAATATTGTCTGTTTACAAACTACATGTTCCCAAAGTACAGTTTATCTGCTCTGAAAGCTGCTATTGCATTTTATTGCATAGCTGCTGTATTTATATATTAAAATCTATCTAGTGATCACGTCTCAGCTCTTCCTGCTTCTACAGCAGAGAGTGCTCCTTTGCAGCACAGCTAGGAATGTATACTAATTGTAGCAGACAAAGGAATGTAAACAAAAGATAATGGGGGAGTTTTATCAACGCATTACCGACAGTTTTTTCTTCTTAACCACCCTGGCGTTCTGATTAAATCGCCAGGGTGGCTGCGGGAGGGTTTTTTTTAAATAAAAAAAAAACTATTTCATGCAGCCAACTGAAAGTTGGCTGCATGAAAGCCCACTAGAGGGCGCTCCGGAGGCGATCTTCCGATCGCCTCCGGCGCCCATAATAAACAAGGAAGGCCGCAATGAGCGGCCTTCCTTGTTTTGCTTATATCGTCGCCATAGCGACGAGCGGAGTGACGTCATCGACGTCAGCCGACGTCCTGACGTCAGCCGCCTCCGATCCAGCCCTTAGCGCTGGCCGGAACTTTTTGTTCCGGCTGCGCAGGGCTCAGGCGGCTAGGGGGGCCCTCTTTCGCCGCTGCTCGCGGCGAATCGCCGCAGAGCGGCGGCGATCAGGCAGCACACGCGGCTGGCAAAGTGCCGGCTGCGTGTGCTGCACTTTATTTGATAAAAATCAGCCCAGCAGGGCCTGAGCGGCGACCTCCGGCGGTGTTGGACGAGCTGAGCTCGTCCAGACCGCTCAGGTGGTTAATCTGTTCTAACCAGCAGGGAGAACAGCTCTGCATGATAATAAACACCTTCTTAAATCCTAGTAATAGTGGCAGTTTAGCGTGGATTTCTAGAGCTGCACTACAGTTAAGAGAAGTGCAAATCCATCCCTAAATTGGCGCAGATTAAGAAGTGCTTGATAGCAGTTCTACAGATGTAGAACTGCAGGCTAGACATGATTGTAGAGTGCAGGATAGACATGATTTGTGATGTGCTTCTCCCACCTGCTGAATTCCTCCTCAGAGCCTGCAATATCAATACAGCAGGTGTGTTGGTTACCTCAGCAACAGCAATTCCCCTCACACACTGCACTGTCTGAGAGACCTTCCTAGCTCCTCCTATTATACAACAGTTTTAGAAGGAATCTGCACTATCTAATGATTTCTTAAGATGCCTGAGACAGTTCTGCATGGATTTCTAAAAACCTACTAATATTTTGTCTCAGACACTCTTGATAAATCTGGCCCAATGTTATTACCTCTTTGGATGCGGCAGCAAGCTTTTGATTAAAGAACAATAATCTGTGTTTAAAGAGAGTCTGAAGAGAAAAAAGAAAGTAAACAAATACTTACCAAAGGAGAGGGAAGGTCTGGGTCCTATAGACGAAGCAGATAACTTCACAGCAGCAATGCTATGATGCGCGCCCCGTGCAACAGTACTTTGCGGATCTGGTGACTGCCAGAATTACACCTCCCTCTGAGTTGCTACAACTCGGAGGGGGACGCCGTAGGGGAGTTTAGCGGCAGCGGGGAGAACCGTTATTCGCCTCTACCGGCTTCAAACTCACCAGCAAGCACATCAGCAGGCGCCTATACAGCCTTCTTGTTCCTCTTACCGTCACCTTGTTCCCCGACAGGCAGATCCTTTTAATTCTCGGGAGCCCGAATACTCGCTATTCCGGAGGGTAAGGGAGTAGAGAGGTATTGCCTGCTTAAATACCCACTAGGAGCATTCCTGCAGGCCTTCCAAAGCTGCCATTGGGCAGCTCTCTCTCCCCAGCCACACCCCCTGCCACTCCCCCACCTTCCTGCACGCTGCTCTGTGAGTGCAGCTCTTCCAGCATCGTGACCCATGGGGTCACAAAAATGAAACTAAATGACTGAGCGGCGTGGATGGCGGCTGCCTGATTCGCTCAGCTCGCCGGATCAGGTAGCATTGATCTTTTTTACATTTTCATCCCCACCTCGGGTTCTCTTTAAAACAGAAGATAATTAATTGCAACTTATCCCAACTAACGTGTTCAAAAGGCCCCATAACTTTTTTCTTTTCAAAATCAAGTTTCCTGTAGTGTAGTGTTGGGGGGGGGGGGGGTCCATGAGATCTGCTTTTTTATTTTCCCATCATGCGATCCATTCCTTAGACATCTCAATAATATATACGACTGTGGATTTATAGCTCACATTCATCCCCCACCCATAATTTATTCATCCCCGCTCCATGGTAGGCCTCCATAACCCCTGGGTGGCGCTACTGACTTTGGTCCAGCACTGATTGATTTAACTCTGTAATTAAAGTGACATTAACCCCTCCCATCCTAGGTTTGTGCTCACAGAACATCAGTCGAGGGCCTTGGAGCACTATAGGCATGGTTCCCATCACCCAATATGTTAACATATTAAATAAAAGCAATATGTATAGGACGGGGCCTGTGGAATTCACGCTGTGTCTGTAATTTAGCACACAGCGAGGTAATCTCAGCCTCCTTGTAGGAATTTTACTCTAGACGTGAACGGAGAGAGAGCTGATTGAACTCCTATGGATAGCACGAGAGTCGTGGGGTTGTGTTATTCGCAGAGATTGCCAGTTGTTCCATAATCTTTCCACGTCAAGGAAAGATTCACTATGAACCCTACACCCCAAAAGCACCACCCACACTCCCCGGCATAGCTCTGCAGTAGGGCTCTAGTCCTTCAAAGCTGCTTCTGCACTGTTTGAAGTTTCCGAGACTCAAGGGAAGCTCCCCAGCCATGCAACCAGGTGTGCAGCTGTGCAAACCAGGCCAACCACGGCCCAAAGAGGGAAAAACAAGGGTAGAAGGACCTGCACACTGGGGAGAAACTTGCAATTTTATTGTTCCTAATGCTTTAAAGAACAACCCCTTTCTGCGTGGATGCAGCGCTGCTTCGCTCTCCTGCTCATGGTCGCTGTGGGGGGCCTTGGTGACACCCCCCTCCTGTCTGTCACCCGGTGTGCCACTCCCCCCTGCGCCCAATGGCAGGAACGCTCCTGATATAAATATAGGAAGTGTTTCTGATACTAAAACCAGGATATTTAACGTAAAAGTGGGTATCATAAATAATTTACTGTATTTTTTATTTACTTCTTGGATTTATATAGCGCCAAAATTTTACACAGAGCTGGAGAATAAATAACATTACAGAAAATGATAAGAGGGGTGACAGACAACACAATACAGGTAAGCAGTAACACACACAATGCCAGATCATACACTGGAGGAGTAGTCCAAGTAATTCCAAGTAATTCAAGTTCTCACTACTCTGGGGGCAGAGTGCACAATCGAGTAGTAGAAGGCTACTATATGTTGTTACATTGCTGGGGCAGCATGGTGGCGGTTAGTACTCTTGCCTTGCAGTGCTGGGTCCCTGGTTCGAATCTCAGCCAGGTCAACATCTACAAGGAGTTTGTATGTTCTCTCCATGTCTACTTGGGTTTCCGCCGGGCACTCCAGTTTCCTTCCACATCCCAAAACATACAGATACTGTAAGCCTATTGGCTTCCCCCTAAATTGGCCCTAGACTATGATACATTCACTACACGATACTTACATAGACATATGACTATGGTAGGGATTAGATTGTAAGCCGCTCTGTGGGACAGTCAGTGACAAGACATTATATTCTGTACAGTGCTGCAGAAGATGTCGGTGCTATATAAATTTCTATAATGATGGTTCCACCTTTATTAACCTATTTTAGTTCCTGGACGTAGAAACCACGTCCAGGAACCATGTGCGCTCCCGCGGCCGATCGCGCGCGTGCACGCACGCTTCCGGCCCACGGTTCGTTAGCCAGGCAATCAGTGAACCGGGCTATGGTGCCCGATCACTGATTCCTCTCTCCGGCTGAAAAAGCGACAGCTTCTCTCGGAAGCTTCGCTTTTTCTGGCTGTAGCGTCCCCCATGCGTCTCTCTAAGCGTATGTTACGCTTACAATGACATCATGTAAACAAACTCATGGCCACCAGTAAAAAAAAGTAAAACTCAACACTCATTTACATTATAAAACTATTGTTTACATCCCACCCTCCCAAAACTACCCAAATAAAATGTTTAATATATAAAAAAAAAAAAAGCATTACAATAAAAAAAAAAAAAAAAACATGTTAATATTTACCTAAGGGTCTAAACTTTTTAAATATCAATGTAAAGATGAAATATTTCTATATTTTTTTTTTTTTATTTTAAACTTGTAAATAGTGAAAAATGCACCTTTATTTCCAAATAAAATATTGTCGCCATACATTGAGATAGGGACATAATTTTAATGGTGTAATAACCGGGACATATGGGCAAATACAATACGTGAGTTTTAATTATGGAGGCATGTATTATTTTAAAACTATAATGGCTGAAAACTGAGAAATAATGATTTTTTTCCCGTTTTTTTTCTTATTCTTCCTGTTAAAATGCATTTACAGTAAAGTGGCTCTTAGCAAAATGTACCCCCCAAAGAAAGCCTAATTGGTGGCGGAAAAAACAAGATATAGATCAGTTCATTGTGATAAGTAGTGATAAAGTTATAGACTAATGAATGGGAGGTTAACATTGCTCAAGTGAAAACGACGGAACGTGGATGGGTTAAACTGGCTTTATATTGCTCCTTACTTAAAGAATTGCCTTTTTTTTTTTTTTTTTACATCAGATTTTCAATTTTTTTTTAAAGGAAAGGAGTCATGGGTCTTTATTTTCTGGTTTTCAGTAAATCTGCGAATGTGCTCGGGGGTCTCATGTTCATGTTTATGAATTAGGGGCGGCCTTGCTAAGCATTGCCATTCGTGTCTGCGGCGAGGCGCTCTGTACGGTATTGGGGTCTTGGGTTTCACAGTGAATGTTTGGCCGGCTCTGGTCTCTCTCTCTCCCTTTGTTTCTCCCTCTCCCCCATATTGGGAATTCTATTTCTCCGTAAAGCCTGGCGTTGACATCACAAGGCTGCTCTCAGTCATATTTTATACAAATCACAACATTTCAGAGCGCAGTTTTCACGGTGTACACGGGAAACATCCTTGATTTACTCACCGATTCCGTCCTTCGCACAAAGAGGCACATTATGGAGCCGTGATGAAAAATACAATCTGCATTTTATTACACGCCGGGGAGATCTATTACCAGCGTGTTGTACTTTTCCATGTTGTTGGAGATTTTGGCCCTTTTGCATCCAGTGTTTCAGATTTCTCCCCTTTTTTTCAGCTTCATAAGAGAAACCACCACAAAAACCCAAAGCCGAATATTTGCCAGACGCCATTTTGTTTTAGAACATGGAGCAGCTAAGTTATTCCTACTGCTTTAAATAACAACTCCGTTCGGCGTGGGTGGAGCGCAGGGGCGTAGCTATAGCCATAGAAGCCATAGCAACTTGCTATGGGGCCCTGGAGAAGAGGGGGCCCGGGTTGTACTTGATGTGTTCACTATTAACTTACCTTTGTTTCTCCACCCTCTGACTTTGTCTCTTAGCCCAAGGGGAATGTAAATTGGCCAATCAGTCATATTTAAAGGGCAGGGGCATGTGGCACTGTTCAATATTGCCAAGTTCTGAGGGCCCCATGTAAATTTTGCTATGGGGCCCCATAACGTCTAGCTACGCCGTGAGTGCGGATAGACCTATCATACCCATTTGAACTGCCATTAAAGAAGAAAAGGAGTGCACATCTCAACCATATTCCTGTTACATCTGACTCATACACATGTGTGTTGCAACAGCCGGATGAAACATGCAATCCAACTCAAATAGAAACAGAATCCAGGCGCAACAACGCTATAGCCAATGTAAAAACTTCCACATTTTTTTTTTCACCAAAAAAAAAAAAAACTTCCACATTTTCAATCCAAGCTTCTTAAAATCAGAACAGCATGTGGGTTTTTTGATAAAGGTATGCAGTAGGTTCTTATTGGTTTACTCCATTGCTAGGGGGTGTGGCATTTGATACACAAGGAGTTTGGTTGCGCAGTGGGGGTCATACGGTCTTGAGAAAGCCCACATTGCAGGGCGTGGCATTTGACACATAAGGAGTTTGGTTGCGCAGTGGAGGTCATACGGTCTTGAGAAAGCCCACATTGGCTATCATTCATAAACGTGCTGTCGGTAAAGTAAATCCGTGCGGGAAAACACCGCTGTCAGTATTTCAGCCTTCTGGGTGGTCATTCATAAAAATGTTGCCAGTTGCGATAGGAGTGCAGAGATATCCCGCTGTAGGCTAGCGTTAGGCTGTCGGTAGGCATGCGGAAACAGGAGAAGCTGGCCGAGTCCCTCCATGCGGTGTTCCCTCTGCTGCTGCTTGGGAGGTCTGTCCCATTCACTTACATGTACTTCGCATGTTTATCGCTACATCCAGGGGAGCGGTAATCCCCGTCCACATACCGCATGCGTTAATTTTATGAATTGACATTTTGTTACATTTCCGCATAGAATCACCGCACAATGCGGTAATTTATCGCTCTGCTCGGGAAAGTCAGCGTCGCATGCGGAAACAGCCTTTATGAATACAGATTTTGCTCAGTGTTCGGTAAAGTCGGCTGTTTTTAGCATTTCCTCATGCGGGAACACTTTATGAATGATAGCCATTGCAGGGCGAAACGATCGTCGACCCTCCTCTGTTGCTGCTGCTTTTGCTGATAAGTATATCCTCTTTTTACATCCTGTCCTGATTTTAAGAAGCTTGGATTCAAAATGTGGAAGTTTTTACACTGGATATAGCATTGTTGTTCCTGGATTCTGTTTCTATTTGAGTTGGCTATCATACCCATTTGTCAGGTGGTCGCTGTTGGATTTCGAGGTTTGAAATAACGGTCCCTTGGTCATTGGACATCTACCCACTGCACTTCCAGGCCTTGACTAGAAATATCTGCTATGGGAGATCCTGAAGCTATCTGAAGGGAAGTTACAATTGTAATTATGTGGCCCTGTAGAACCCAGGTTTAAATTCTTCATTTATATTTTAGATGTAACGTTGGCTAAGATATCCCACTCAAAGAAAACCTGAGATGAAACAACCCCGAGAATTTATACTTACCTTGGGCTTCCTCCGGCCTCCTGTAGGCCGTGGGCTCCCTCACTGTCCTCCCGGGCCACTCCATTCTTCTGGCAGATTCTGACTACCTTGCATGTGTGGCCTTGGCCTCGCGTGGCCTTGGTCACGCTCCTGTGGCCATGAGTGTTTTGCATCTGTGCAGTTCCAGTTCTAGGGCCTGAGCCCACTATCGCAGTTGTGTCCACTCCTTTCCACATTTCAGCATCTGTTACATTGATGTGTAACTGAAAAGCGGACACAACTGCATTAGTGGGCTCAGACCCTTAGCGAACTGCAGATGCCCAAAATGCTCCTGTCCACAGGAGCGCAATCAGTAAGTGTGCGCGGAAGGGACAGCGCATGCACAGTGGAGCGTGACTGAGGGTGTCTGGGTAATTCACCTGTGAGTACTGCAGGAGAACAGAGCGGCCCATGAGGATGGAGAGGAAGCCCACAGCCTAAAGGGTGCTGGAGGAAGCCTCTGGTAAGTATAAATGCTTGATGTCACTTCATCCCTGGTACACTAAGCAAACAGAGAAGCAATCTGATTACAGACGTTTTGTTTTTTATTGTTTGGAGGAGCCACTGGAGGCCGTCCCACCAAAAGGAGGATGGTTGGGTGCTATGGCAACACACAGCATTTTTTAGCGTTGCACAAACGCCACAGCTATACCTAATTACTTGTAGGTACTGAGCCAGATCCGAGGTGCGGTAACCGCAAACCGCAAGGAAATCAGAATAAAACATCACACGGAACTATCGGTGGAATAAAAGTAAGGAGATAAATACCGGAGCCGGGTTAGGTTGACCTCATCTGCCTCTATTGTGCTGCAGAGGAGCTCGGAGGAGAATGAGCACCGTAGAGCTGAGATTAGAACAAGATGCCACTAATTCAACAGAACAGAAATATTTCACACTGCCCGACGGTAATGAAAGATCCTCACCAGCAAGCGTGGCTGCAAAGTACAGCTCGAGGTATGATAGACGGACGATACAATTGGTCACACCCTGTCAGGAATGCTGGCTGCTGAAGCCCAGTTCTCCAACTCAACCAAACGTCTGAGATTCGCCATATCATGGGGTGCTCGGATAGTACTTTTTAAAATCTGAATTGATCCGGATCCGGTTCGGATATCCGAATTCGACCTTTTAGATATCCGCGTGAACGGAGATATCCGGATGCATTATCCGCCGATATCCGACCGGTTCGGATATCTGGATAGAAAAACCAGAAGTGCCCTTTAAAATGCTTCCAAAACGTTTTGGAAGGTGAAAAATCCCTCCGCCCTCCACCCTCTGCCCTCCTCTCTCCTCGCTCTCCTCCCTGTTCATGGATTTTGTCTTCCAGGGATTTGTAGGATGTCAAAAGCAAGCTCACATACATTGGCCAGGAATCAAACCCAGGTCAACTGCTTGGAAGGCAGCTATGCTCACCACTATACTGCCACACAGTGAATGCTTCGTTGTAGGAAAAAATGGTGTTGACAGGCAGCCTACTGGGCCAATCAAAGTGCAGGGATCTCGTCCTACAAAGTCACTGGATCTGACAGGATCCAGGGTGGGACAATTGGAGAGGCCATTCATTTTTGAGGTAGCGTAGCTTAGTAGTGCATGCTACAGCAGTAGTGTGCCTACTTTGAAAATGTTACTTGCGCTGCCACACTAAGCTGCGCTGCTTGAGCAGTGTAGCTTAGTGAATCAACCCCTCCTGATTTGTCTGTGAGCCAGATGTAGCCATCAATAGAGCCACATCTGGCTCCCGAGCCATAGGTTCCCTACCCCTGGGCCAAGTATGTTTTGGCTCCTGTTTCTTGTTCAGCAACCCCCCTCCCATTCCATGTGCAGTCCCCTCTTCCATGTTTATCATCCATGTACAGCAATCCATTTGTTTCATGAAGCTACCTTGAGCATCAGTTTCCCTTTTTATGGCTTACTCCCCATTTTCAGCCTCCTCTTCCATATATAGCAATTCCTCTTTCATGTTCAGGTGCCCCCTTTGTGTTTCAGCCGCCCAGAGCCCAGGTCTTAGTGGCCTTTCCAGAAATCTGGCCCTAGGTAGTAATAAATAGGGGATGTCGAGGTTGAGACAGCCCCGGAGCCCTTGGGCTAGAGCATGCATGGGCAAACTGGGCCCTCCAGCTGTTACGGAACTACAAGTCCCACAATGCATTTGCCTTTGAGTCATGACTGTGGCTGTCAGACTCCTGCAATGCATTGTGGGACTTGAAGTTCCTTAACAGCTGGAGGGCCAAGTTTGCCCATGCCTGGTCTAGAGGGACCCTAGTGGACCTCCCTCAACCGCCTGGGCCTTGGATGGCTGCAGCTTACGGGAGACAGCTAAATGTGAAATAGGGGTTGCTATATATGAAAGAGAAGACTGCAAATGGGAATTAACACATGAAAATGGAAGCTGATGCGCAAGGGAGCTGTTCATGAAAGAGAGGGACTGCTGTACAAGGATGATATACATCAAAGAGAGGGGGCTGCATATGGATTGGGAGGGGCTGCTGTACATGGATGATACACATGGAAAAGGGGGCTGCACATGGAATGGTAGGGGCTGCAGTACATGGATGAGGGGGCTGCACATGGAATGGTAGGGGCTGCAGTACATGGATGTTACACATGGAAGAGGGGGCTGCACATGGAATGGTAGGGGCTGCTGTACATGGATGATACACATGGAAGAGGGGGCTGCACATGGAATGGTAGGGGCTGCTGTACATGGATGATACACATGGAAGAGGGGGCTGCACATGGAATGGTAGGGGCTGCTGTAAATGGATGATACACATGGAAGATGGTCTGCACATGGAAGGGGAGCTCCAACGCAGACCAGCAAGTAGAAGAAGGGGGGGCGCAGGCAGAAGGACATAACAGCTAGGAAGCTGGTGACGTTGCAGCCAAATGGAAGAAGAAAGAAGATTACCAGCTCAATCACCTTACGTGACTCCTCCTGGGCTGCCTGCGTCCAATGTCAAGTCATCATCACGTCACCACCGTGTGATGACACCTGATGTCCTGTAGCGGTACTGCAGGCTGTCAGTGCGTGGCGCCCATGAGGAGTCAGCTTTCCGGGCTCTCTTCGCCTGTTTTCCTGGTCCCTGTTTCCGCCTGGATGAGCGGCTGGTCACTAGTAAGTAGGCAGATCTACTTGTGACCTGTGGCTGTGTGACTGTCCCTAAAGAGTAAGGATTTGCAAATCCACAGGGGTGCGGGTGGGGGCGCAATTTTTACACCCTCGCCCCGGGGTGCAGTTTAGCCTAGAAACTGCCCTGGTGCCTATATATCACTGTGTGTACTGTATACAGTGTATACTTGCCTTGCTTATATCACTGTGTGTACTGTATATGGTGTATACTTGCCTTGCTTATATCACTGTGTGTACTGTATACGGTGTATGTATACTTGCCTTGCTTATATAACTGTATGTATATACCATGGTGCCTATATAACACTGTATACAGTCTGTACATGCCATGCTTATATCACTGTGTGTACTGTATATGGTATGTATATGCCATGCTTATATAACTGGGTGTATATACCCTAGTGCCTATATATATATATATATATATATATATATATATATATATATATATATATATATATATATATACACTGTTTTTTACTATATACAGTGTATACTTGCCATGCTAATATCGCTGTGCCTATATATCACTGTGTGTACTGTATACATGTGTACATGTCATTCTTTTATCACAGTGTGTAGTGTATACATGTGTACATGCCATGCTTATATCACTGTGTACTGTATATGGTGTGTGCATTCCTTGCATATATCACTGTGTGTATATACCATGGTGCCTATATATCACTGTGTGCACTGTATATGGTGTTTACATGCCATGCTTAGATCACTGTGCATACTGTATATGGTGTATACATGCCATGCTTATAACACTGTATACTGTATATGGTGTATACTTGCCATGCTTATATCATTGTGTGTACTGTATATGGTGTATACATGCCATGGTTATATCACTGTGTACTGTATATGGTGTATACATGCCATGCTTATATCACTGTGTACTGCATATGGTGTATACATGCCATGCTTATATCACTGTGTACTGTATATGGTGTATACATGCCATGCTTATATCATTGTGTGTACTGTATACGGTGTATACATGCCATGCTTATATCACTGTGTACTGTATATGGTGTATACATGCCATGCTTATATCACTGTGTACTGTATATGGTGTATACATGCCATGCTTATATCACTGTGTACTGTATATGGTGTATACATGCCATGCTTATATCACTGTGTGCACTGTATATGGTGTATACATGCCATGCTTATAACACTGTGTACTGTATATGGTGTATACATGCCTTGCTTATATCATTGTGTGTACTGTATACGGTGTATACATGCCATGCATATATCATTGTGTGTACTGTATATGGTGTATACATGCCCTGCTTATATCACTGTGTACTGTATATGGTGTATACATGCCATGCTTATATCATTGTGTGTACTGTATACGGTGTATACATGCCATGCATATATCATTGTGTGTACTGTATATGGTGTATACATGCCATGCTTATATCATTGTGTGTACTGTATATGGTGTATACATGCCATGCTTATATCATTGTGTGTACTGTATACGGTGTATACATGCCATGCTTATATCACTGTGTACTGTATATGGTGTATACATGCCATGCTTATATCACTGTGTACTGTATATGGTGTATACATGCCATGCTTATATCATTGTGTGTACTGTATACGGTGTATACATGCCATGCTTATATCACTGTGTACTGTATATGGTGTATACATGCCATGCTTATATCACTGTGTACTGTATATGGTGTATACTTGCCATGCTTATAACACTGTGTACTGTATATGGTGTATACATGCCATGCTTATATCACTGTGTGTACTGTATATGGTGTATACATGCCATGCTTATATCATTGTGTGTACTGTATACGGTGTATACATGCCATGCTTATATCACTGTGTACTGTATATGGTGTATACATGCCATGCTTATATCACTGTGTACTGTATATGGTGTATACATGCCATGCTTATATCATTGTGTGTACTGTATACGGTGTATACATGCCATGCTTATATCACTGTGTACTGTATATGGTGTATACATGCCATGCTTATATCACTGTGTACTGTATATGGTGTATACTTGCCATGCTTATAACACTGTGTACTGTATATGGTGTATACATGCCATGCTTATATCACTGTGTGTACTGTATATGGTGTATACATGCCTTGCTTATATCATTGTGTGTACTGTATACGGTGTATACATGCCTTGCTTATATCACTGTGTACTGTATATGGTGTATACTTGCCATGCTTATATCATTGTGTGTACTGTATATGGTGTATACATGCCATGCTTATATCATTGTGTGTACTGTATATGGTGTATGCATGCCATGCTTATATCATTGTGTGTACTGTATATGGTGTATACATGCCTTGCTTATATCACTGTGTACTGTATATGGTGTATGCATGCCATGCTTATATCACTGTGTACTGTATATGGTGTATACATGCCATGTTTATATCACTGTGTGTATTGTATACGGTGTATACATGCCATGCTTATATCACTGTGTACTGTATATGGTGTATACATGCCATGCTTCTATCACTGTGTACTGTATATGGTGTATACATGTCATGCTTATATCATTGTGTGTACTGTATACGGTGTATACATGCCATGCTTATATCACTGTGTACTGTATATGGTGTATACATGCCATGCTTATATCACTGTGTACTGTATATGGTGTATACATGCCATGCTTATATCATTGTGTGTACTGTATACGGTGTATACATGCCATGCTTATATCACTGTGTACTGTATATGGTGTATACATGCCATGCTTATATCACTGTGTACTGTATATGGTGTATACTTGCCATGCTTATAACACTGTGTACTGTATATGGTGTATACATGCCATGCTTATATCACTGTGTGTACTGTATATGGTGTATACATGCCATGCTTATATCATTGTGTGTACTGTATACGGTGTATACATGCCATGCTTATATCACTGTGTACTGTATATGGTGTATACATGCCATGCTTATATCACTGTGTACTGTATATGGTGTATACATGCCATGCTTATATCATTGTGTGTACTGTATACGGTGTATACATGCCATGCTTATATCACTGTGTACTGTATATGGTGTATACATGCCATGCTTATATCACTGTGTACTGTATATGGTGTATACTTGCCATGCTTATAACACTGTGTACTGTATATGGTGTATACATGCCATGCTTATATCACTGTGTGTACTGTATATGGTGTATACATGCCTTGCTTATATCATTGTGTGTACTGTATACGGTGTATACATGCCTTGCTTATATCACTGTGTACTGTATATGGTGTATACTTGCCATGCTTATATCATTGTGTGTACTGTATATGGTGTATACATGCCATGCTTATATCATTGTGTGTACTGTATATGGTGTATGCATGCCATGCTTATATCATTGTGTGTACTGTATATGGTGTATACATGCCTTGCTTATATCACTGTGTACTGTATATGGTGTATGCATGCCATGCTTATATCACTGTGTACTGTATATGGTGTATACATGCCATGTTTATATCACTGTGTGTATTGTATACGGTGTATACATGCCATGCTTATATCACTGTGTACTGTATATGGTGTATACATGCCATGCTTCTATCACTGTGTACTGTATATGGTGTATACATGTCATGCTTATATCATTGTGTGTACTGTATACGGTGTATACATGCCATGCTTATATCACTGTGTACTGTATATGGTGTATACATGCCATGCTTATATCACTGTGTACTGTATATGGTGTATACTTGCCATGCTTATAACACTGTGTACTGTATATGGTGTATACATGCCATGCATATATCATTGTGTGTACTGTATATGGTGTATACATGCCATACTTATATCATTGTGTGTACTGTATATGGTGTATACATGCCATGCTTATATCATTGTGTGCACTGTATATGGTGTATACATGCCATGCTTATATCACTGTGTACTGTATATGGTGTATACTTGCCATGCTTATAACACTGTGTGTACTGTATATGGTGTATACATGCCATGCTTATATCACTGTGTGTACTGTATATGGTGTATACATGCCTTGCTTATATCATTGTGTGTACTGTATACGGTGTATACATGCCTTGCTTATATCACTGTGTACTGTATATGGTGTATACTTGCCATGCTTATATCATTGTGTGTACTGTATATGGTGTATACATGCCATGCTTATATCATTGTGTGCACTGTATATGGTGTATACATGCCATGCTTATATCACTGTGTACTGTATATGGTGTATACTTGCCATGCTTATAACACTGTGTGTACTGTATATGGTGTATACATGCCATGCTTATATCACTGTGTGTACTGTATATGGTGTATACATGCCTTGCTTATATCATTGTGTGTACTGTATACGGTGTATACATGCCTTGCTTATATCACTGTGTACTGTATATGGTGTATACTTGCCATGCTTATATCATTGTGTGTACTGTATACGGTGTATACATGCCATGCTTATATCATTGTGTGTACTGTATATGGTGTATACATGCCTTGCTTATATCACTGTGTACTGTATATGGTGTATACATGCCATGCTTATATCACTGTGTACTGTATATGGTGTATGCATGCCTTGCTTATATCACTGCGTGTATAGTGTCGGGATGTCTGTACATTAGTGTGTTTTCTGGGTTGGGATCCCAAGGACGCTGTTACCATCCTGCCAAGGACATTGCGAGAACGAGCTGGAAATAAATAACGCACACTGGTTCCCTCTGAGCACGCCAACCTTGAATGCTCCAGCGGCCGGCTGTAATATCCATACAGTCAGGCAATAGCACGGCGCATGACTTGTCTCCATTTACCCGGCAGTGCCGTTATATGCATGATAACTGGCAAGCGGCAATAACAGAGAATTAACTGCCATACACAAACGAATAAACCTATTATCAGGCTAAATAATGTGCAGAAGAAGGACTGAGGTATTTATGCTGATCCAGATATCCCAGCCCTGTGCTGGCAGAAGCAGGCTGAAGTGTATTCTGCAGGAGGCCTCACAGGCTCAGGCCTAGGGCTGCACGGTCAGCGGGTCGCCTGTGTCTATTATGTGTCTAGTGTGGACTCTAGTGTTGCCTTTTCCAAATATATTTAACTGTGTTACGATTGCCTTCAGTTTCTGCCTTAAAGCCCAGCAATAGAAAATATTTTTAATTACACTAGCTGATGGCCCAGCATTGCCCGGATATGTATTTGGCTTGTGTTGGCTCTGCCTACTTTTTCTAACCCTAACACACAATTACTCAATTACCTAGTTTGTGAGCTTTGCGGTTTTTGGCATCAATAATTTGCACTGAAATGAAACAAATCTGATGGGTTGTGGCTCCACCCCCTTTTCTGAATTTGAACCCAGTCACCCAATGACCAACTGTATCAGGTTTGAGGCTTGTGCCATTAACAACGCAAATATGGCAGCAATTAAATATTCCCCTTGAAATCAATAGGTGAATTTTGATTGGCTTTTGTAGGCTCTACCCACTTTTCTGAATATTAATCCCAGTCACCCAGTGACCAACTGTGCAAAGTTTGAGAACCCTGCCATTAACAGTGTAAGAATGTCTGCAGTTTTCATTTTCCCAGGGAAATTTGTTTTTGTCTCGGACCACTTTTTGGTTATGGGGATAAAAAGTATCCTTTATGCTATTCCCGGTAATGTACTATGTGTGTGCCAAATTTCATTCAAATCCGTTCAGCCATTGTTGCGTGATTGAGTAACAAACATCCAAACTTTCGCATTTATAATATTAGCGAGATTTGAATATTCTAGATAAGAGGTAGAACATCTTTTGAGTTTTCAAAGCTGTGTGTGCCTCTATCTAGGAAAATGATCCAGCAGGAAGTGGGTATGTCACCCCAGATTTGACACCAACGGGTAATACGGGAGGGGCTTCGGTTTAGGTATTAGGTGGGAGGATTCAAATAAGAATGGATGTTGGGTAGTGCATAGTAAAATAGTGTAAATTACTGATATTTTACTATTAGCAGCACTACCCAGCACCCAACAAGCAGTGCCGCTGCAATATGTAATCGTTAGCACAGACTTTTAGAGCAGCATGCTGTGGAAGTCTCAGACAGCTCTGTCTCTGCCCCGCCCCCTTGCTTTTTACCCTGAACAGCAAGATTATGCAACATTAAAGGGGAGCCCCGCCCCCTTGCCTTGTACCCTGAACAGCAAGATTATGCAACATTGACAGGGTGCCCCGCCCCCTTGACTTGTACCCTGAACAACAAGATTATGCAACAATAAAAGGGTGCCCCGCCCCCTTGCACCCTCAACAGCAAGATTATACAACAATAAAAGGGTGCCCAGCCCCCTTGCCTTGTACCCTGAACAGCAAGATTATGCAACAATGTAAAGGAGCCCTGCCCACAGAGCATGCCATTAACTTGATCAGTTGCTTCACATGGCTTTACATTTGTGAAACAGAATTTATGAAAGTCCCCATCTGACTCAAAAAAGGTCATATCTGGGCACTCCGCTTACAAAGTTTTCAGACTGTATATTTGGCCGGGAGGTGAGCTCTAAGCTGTCATGTCACAGATGGGGGGTCTCGGCTTACAGTTCCTAGAAATGTGAACTGTAGAAATCAGGCCAGTCGCTGCAGCAAAATCTGGAACAATTTGTGAAACTGAAGTCAGCAGGTTGTGCAGGATTTTCATGTCAGGCTTGCCGTCGCCGGGCATCTGAAATAAATTACCTCCCAGCCTGAGTCGTGTTCCTCTGTGCAGGCGTGCCAGCTTCTGCCCTCAGCTAAATCACAAGATGGGCTTGACGATACATTTAAACACGTCCCAGCCTTGACCGGCTGAAAATCGTAAAGTCTGACAGGAAGACGTGTGTGTGGGGGGGGAGGATAAGATGGTAAGGCCCGACAGGAAGACTTACACGCGCGCACATGTGTCTATTATGCTTAGGATATGGAGGCCTGACAGGAAGACGTGTGTGTGTGTGTGTGGGGGGGGGGATAAGATGGTAAGGCCTGACAGGAAGACGTGTGTGTGTGTGGGGGGGGGGGGGGGGTGCCTATAATAGTAAGGTCTGACAGAAAGACATGTGTGTGTGTGTGTGTGGTGGTGGGGATAAGATGGTAAGGCCTGACAGGAAGACTTGCCGGTGCGCGCGTGTGTCTGATATGCCTAGGATATGGAGGCCCGACAGGAAGACAGGTGTGTGTGTGTGTGTGTGTGTGTGTGTGTGTGTGTGTGTGTGTGTTAAGATGGTAAGGCGGTAAGGCCTGACAGGAAGACTTGCGCGCGCGTGTGTGTGATGCCTAGGATAGTGAGACCTGACAGGAAGACGTGTGTGTCTGTATGTGGTGGGGGGGGGGGGGGGGGCTAGGGCGATAAGGCCTGACAGGAAGACGTGTGGGGGGGGGCTATAATAGTGAGGTCTGACAGGAAGACGTGTGCGTGGCGGGGGAAGGGGGGGGGGATAAGATGGTAAGGCCTGACAGGAAGACTTGCGCGCGCGCGTGTGTGTGTGATGCCTAGGATAGTGAGACCTGACAGGAAGATGAGTGTGTGTGTGTGTGTGGGGGGGGGGGGGGGCTATAATAGTAAGGTCTTACAGGAAGACGTGTGTGTGTGTGATGCCTAGGATAGTAAGGCCTGACAGGAAGACGTGCATGTGTGGGGGCCTAGGATGATAAGGCCTGACAGGAAGACGTGTGTGTGTGGGGGGGGGGGGGGGGTGCCTAGGATGGTAAGGGGTTAGGTTTTGGTTAGGGTTAGGTCTATTTGTAGAAGGGTTACTGTGGATGGATAGAATAGGGGCGGTTAGGTTTGTGGTTAGGGTTAGGCCAGATGATAGGAGGGTTAGTTTGGGAGGGTAGGGTAGGTGGAGGTTAGGTTAGTAGTTAGGGTTAGGCGTATCAGTAGAAGGGTTGCTGTGGATTAAAAGGGTGGGGTGGGGGGTTGGGGTTAGGCGTATCAGTAGATGGGTATGTATGGAAGGACAGTGTAGGGAGGAGTTAGCTTTGTGGTTAGGGTTAGGCCTATCAGTAGGGGGGTTAGTGGGGGAGGTTAGGTTAGTGGTTAGGGTTAGGCATATCAGTAGAAGGATTATTGTGGATGTGTAGTATAGTGGGATTCTATGTTAGTGGTTAAGGTTAGGCGTATGAGTAGAAGGGTCAATGTGGGATAGGGAGGTTAGGTTAGTGGTTAGGGTTAGACGTATCAGTAATCAGTAGAAGGGTTAGTGTGGGAAGATAAAGTAGGACGAAGGACGAGGCTAGGTTAGTGGTTTGGGTTAGCAGTATTGGTAGGAGAGTTAGTGTGGGAAGATATGTTGGGGGAGGTTAGTGATTAGGGTTAGACGAATCAGTAGAAGGGTTAGTGTGGGAGGATAGGATGGGGGAAGGTTAGCTTAGTGGTTAGTGTTAGGTGTATCAGTAGAAGGGTTAGTGTGGGAGGATAGGATGGAGGAGGTTAGATTAGTGGTTAGGGTTAGGCGTATAAGTAGAAGGGATAGGGTGAAGGTAGGTTAGGTAAGTGGTTACGAGTATTGGTAAAAGGGTAAGTGTAGGAAGATAGGGGAGGTTCAATTATTGGTTAGGGTTAGGCGTATCAGTAGAAGGGATAGGGTGAAGGTAGGTTAGGTTAGTGGTTAGGAGTATTGGTAGAAGGGTTAGTGTAGGAAGATAGGGGAGGTTCGGTTAGTGGTTAGGGTTAGGCGTATCAGTAGAAGGGATAGGGTGAAGGTAGGTTAGTGGTTAGAAGTATTGGTAGAAGGGTTAGTGTAGGAGGATAGGGGAGGTTAGATTAATGGTTAGGCGTATCAGTAGAAGGGATAGGGTGAAGGTACTTTAGGTTAGTGGTTAGGAGTATTGGTAGAAGGGTTAGTGTAGGAAGATAGGGGAGGTTCAATTAGTGGTTAGGGTTAGACGTATCAGTAGAAAGGATAGGGTGAATGTAGGTTAGTGGCTAGGAGTATTGGTCGAAGAGTTAGTGTAGGAGGATATGGGAGGTTTAATTAGTGGTTAGGGTTAGGCGTATCAGTAGAAAGGATAGGGTGAATGTAGGTTAGTGGCTAGGAGTATTGGTCGAAGAGTTAGTGTAGGAGGATACGGGAGGTTTGATTAGTGGTTAGGGTTAGGCGTATCAGTAGAAAGGATAGGGTGAATGTAGGTTAGTGGCTAGGAGTATTGGTCGAAGAGTTAGTGTAGGAGGATACGGGAGGTTTGATTAGTAGTTAGGGTTAGGCGTATCAGTAGAAGGGATAGGGTGAAGGTAGGTTAGTGGTTAGGAGTATTGGTAGAAGGGTTAGTGTAGGATGATAGGTGGGTTTAGGTTAGTGGTTAGGGTTAGGCGTATCAGTAGAAGGGATAGGGTGAAGGTAGGTTAGTGGCTAGGAGTATTGGTCGAAGAGTTAGTGTAGGAGGATACGGGAGGTTTGATTAGTGGTTAGGGTTAGGCGTATCAGTAGAAGGGATAGGGTGAAGGTAGGTTAGTGGTTAGGAGTATTGGTAGAAGGGTTAGGGTGCATACACACATCAGACCATAGTCTTTGGAAAATGAAGGATCACAGACCAATTTTACCCCCTTCCATGTAGTATGAGGGCCATACCTACAAAGTCTATTCTATTGAGCTGAACTCCCCATCAGATAGAAATCTTTGCAAGATGCTGCACACAAAGATGCTGTACACATTCAACAGATCAGTATCTGCAAAAGATCTGTTCCTGCAAAAGATCCGTTTCTGCAAAATGCATTTATAGTCTATGATATCTGCAGATCCTCATACACACCTTGTTTAACAAACATTCATCTACAGATCAGATCCACCAGGATGGATCTTCTGATCTGCAGATGATTGTCTGATCTGCAGATAATTGTCTGTTAAACAAGGTGTGTATGAGGATCTGCAGATATCATAGACTATGAATGCATTTTGCAGGAACGGATCTTTTGCAGGAACAGATCTTTTGCAGATATTGATCTTTTGAACGTGTTCAGCATCTTGCAAAGATTTTTATCTGATGGGGAGATCAGCTCCATAGAATAGACTGTGTAGGTATGGCTCTCATACTACATGGAAGGGGGTAAAATTGGTCTGTGATCTTTCATTTTCCAAAGACTGTGGTCTGATGTGTGTATGAGCCTTTAGTGTAGGAGGATAGGTGGGTTTAGGTTAGTGGTTAGGATTAGAAGTATCGGTTGGAGGGTTGGGCATATCAGAAGAGTTTATGTGGGAGTAGGCGTTATGCTTTTATTTAGCCGACTGCAGTTTATCCATAATTCCAGTCACCGTGTGTATTGGGTGCTGGAGCTCAGCTATTGTAGCTGGTGTTTGGATTTTACAAAGCTGGGAGGCTTTCGCATAACTAAGATCCAGCCAGACAGTACAATATTGATAATAGACCATTACCGAAATTATTACTATCAGAATCATCAAGTGACTTCATTCTTGTGAGCGAAGGTGCCATTTAATCAAGAATAGGAACGGAAGTTGTGTTCTTCAACAGATCCCTGGAGCTGAACACGTTTCAACAATCCCTGCTTCATAACTCGCTGAGGAAGGGGGGGGGGGCTTCAAGCTACTAATATTGGCAACTTCATCAAATCAAAAATATGTCCCTTCATGTAAATTCTGGACACAGAAGCGAGCCAATATTCAGTGCAGGCGTAGACTGCCGAGGACAGCCAACTGGACCGCTATCCAGCGCAGAATGTTCCGTCCTGCTGCCGTACGAGAGACGCTACGCTTCCATCTGACACAGAACCTGATTTCACCACAATTATTCTTAACCCTTTCATAACAACAGTGCTGTGGTTATTGTTAATGAAACATATATTTGTATACCAAATCCTAAGAGAAAAATACGATAGTTGACCGAATGCTGTATTTTTTCTTTAGAAGTTGTTTCATCACTGTAATAAGAAACATCCTCTGTTAAAAACGAGCGGCCAAATCTCTTGCTGCGGATAGGTTCAGCTCATGGGCCTTGGGTTTAATACCCTTGCACCAGAGGATCCCTATCATATGGGCTGTTATTAGGCTTAGGTCTTAGCATATTATACTTTATGGAATTCTTATAGGCAATTGCTAGTTCCATTACAGTGGGATTGTCAGCCACAAAACCATACTCCATGTACCCACTGCTCTGTGTTTATTATGTAGTCTACATGAAGTCTGCATTGCAGGCATTGCACTATAATCATAAATGTGTCTGCTGTAATAAATCTTATCTCAGCCAGCCTGGCTCTATTCTGGTACATTGCCGGGGAGAGGGAAGCTTGTTGTCTCCCCTCCCACATTCCTGCTCCTTACTCATTGGCTGAGGGCAGTTCAGCGTGACAGGAGGCTGAGAAGGGAAATACACCTCACCCCTCTACAGAAGCTGCTGAAATACGATCTGTGCTGTGCTTGTGTGTTTACAAAGCAAGCTAGCTATGACAGTGCAGTGTCTAGGAGGGGGGGGGGAAGAGTAAAGGGGGGGAGGGGATTACATCAGGGTTGGCTTCAGTCAGAGGCAGTAAAGATGCAAAATGCCTGGGACAGTTTTCCCTTTTACTATCTAAAATTCACTGAAATCAAAACAATGGACAGTACAATACATATGTTATGTAAGTAGAACAAGTACTGTATTTATCTACTTATATATGCGTTTTTTTCCTGGGATAGTTTGGCTGTCCCTGCTGCTTTAAGAATGGGATGGATGGTCATTTTAACACCCGAAATAGGCACTGCTGTGTCGATTGTTGCAATTCTAACCTGTAAAGACCCAGGCTGTAAATAAACAGCATATATTGTGTTTATACCCTTCAAAACTGTTACTGGAAGTGTTCGCTACATGGGCTCAGAGAGTTTGGGTCAGTGAGATGTGTATGGCCTGGTAATAATTTGTGTATCCTTCACAAATGTATTTGTAAACTAACAATGTCTTACTAGTGCCCACTAAACTATTTCATGTAGGTTATGATCTTCCTGATCGCAAGATTGGGGTAGGGAGACAAAAGGTGCCTTGCCTGGAGCACCAAAATGGCCAGAAACAGCCCAGCCTTTAGTAATCAGCTACCTTATCAAATCAGGTGCTCCATCATTTCTCAACAAGGAGTACTTAGCAGCACGACTACAAATCAAGCGATGTATGTGCCGATCGACTAGACAGATCCCTGCTGCCCACACGCCACAGGCCAAAATCTCTTGGGAACTGGCCTGGGGAGAGGGGGGGGGGGGGGGGAAGGGTGCTGGGGGAAGGGTTGCCTCCGCCGCCTGTGCCACCTCTGCCATTGTAACCCCCGAAATGTTAATGTGCATTTGCATTCAAATCTCACATGTTGCAGCTGCCGTGAGTTTCCCATTTGCGCCCCAGGTAGTTGCTGCTTAGAGTGGAGGCCCTATTATGAAGCTGACTAAGACCTTGTTTACATCTAAAATCGAAATCGCAAGCGTCTTGTGTGCGTTTTTTTAAAGCAACTCCCAGCACTTGCCTGCGTGCTACGTTTTTTTAAAAGTGCTTTTTTTAAAGTGCTTTTGCAGGGCGATTTTTTAATTCACTCCCTGACACAAGTCCGGAAGTAAACTCTTTGACCCGGAAAAGAATAAATACAATGTATTTATTCTTAAAATCGCGAATGCAATCGCCGCACAGAACGATTTTGAGGGCGTTTAGCGCTCTTCCTATACCTTCCATTAGACCAAAATCGCCCCAAAATGGTACAGGCACTGCTTTGCGGACCGCAAAGCAGATGAAATGCGCTGATAAGAACCTTCTCATAGAGAATCATTGCACAAGCGTTTTGTGGGCGTTTTTTGAAAATCGCCTGCGCTTGAAAAAAGGCCAAACACGTTCGATCAATACATTTGACCAATTTCGGGCTGTTTGATGATTGGGCATGCTTGCCGCGGCACCAATTTTTGTCCCATTCAATAAAAAAATTGAATCGGATGGTCGATTGGGCTACATAATTGATAGATGTATGGCCACCTTCACTGCTCTGAGCATTACCGTACATCATTGCTTTTGTGTTTGCTCCACAAGAGGTGTCTGTTGTTTTTTAAATGAAGAATCTGTCCCTGTTGGCTGTTGTAACATGTCCTGTTTTACTTGTTACTGTTCTGCCGAGGAGCACAGAAACCTGTGAAACATTTCAGGGTGATCTGTTCAGCCCATAATATGCACTGATATGTGTCACAATCATTTGAATGTCTGCTGTGAAGTGTCTCAATGTAACAAGACTGCAGCTGTAGGCAAACCAGGTCTGCTGCACTTCCACTTACCGCCTCTAGAGGCAGAAGTGCTGTCATGCCTTTGTGATGGTCAACTAGACGCTAATACCATTAAAGGGCTGGTGCACACCAAGAGTGCTTGTAAACAGGGCTGCTCATCCAAATTCCGGATATCCGGGTAACCCGGATATCCAAACTTTTTTCAGCTATCCGACCGGATTCGGATTCCGGATACTTGGGCCCAAATCCGGCTAGCTATCTGCGGATATTTGGCCGCATAACCCGGATATCCGCGGATATTGCGATATCCGGATCCGAAATACTGTTACTAAGGAGCTGACGTCCTGGAGCCAATCAGAGGGCTCCCAGCAGAAGCCCGAGCAACCAATAACAGAGGGTAACCCTGGCCAGCCCCACCTGACCTCATTGAGCCAATCCGAGGGCTCCCAGCCTAAACCCTGGCACCCAATCACAGAACGGAACATTGGCCAGCACCCCCCCCCCCCCCCCCCCCCCTGTATAATAAGGAGGGCTGCCATGATAAGACATATTGTCTTAGCTTGCTGAATGCTCACTGAGAGACATGCTCTAGTGCTGGTAGCCTAGCAAGGGGGCTGTACACAGTTATAAACCTAAAGCTGTTCAGTGATTAACCCCTTCACTACTATCACTACACTATTGTTAAATTGTTAATTAGCTTGATTGATGTCATAGTGTGACAGTCAGAGTATGTTCTCCAGTGCTGCTGCTGGGCCAAGGGCTGTACACAGCGATAAGCTGTTCAGTGATTAACCCCTTCAGTACTATCACTACACTATTGTTAATTCGTTAATTAGCTTGATTGATGTCATTGTATGACAGTGAGTGTGTGTTCCAGTGCTGCTGGCCTAGCAGTGATAAACCGAAAGCTATTCGGTGATTAACCCCTTCACTATCACCACACTATTGTTAACTCATTAATTAGCTTGATGTCATTTGTGTGACAGAGTGTGTGCTGCAGGCAGCTGCTATGTGTCTGTGTGTGTGCTGTGCACAGACCAGGCCAGCTGCTGCCTGCTAGCCAGCTATTAGCATTAGGTATAGGTTAGGGATTAGGGGATAGGATTACTGTGTTGTTGTGGAGTTACTAGTTAGTACTGTAGTACTGCAGTCAATGTGCTAGTAGTTGTTAGAGTAGTAGTACTACTGTGTTAGCTTTCTACAGAACTGCTGTGCTGTGAGCAGTGGCAGTGTGACAGTTAGTGTGCACTAGTGTCTTCTCCTCTGCTGTCTGACTGTCACTCGGCACGTGGCACTTAGCACATGTCACGTGGCACGTGGCACTTGCCTAGTGTCACGTGCCACGTGACACTTGGTAAGTGCCACGTGACACATGGCAAGTGCCACGTGCCAAGTGACACATGCTAAGTGCCAATTGCCACGTGCCATGCCCGGCATGCTCCTGGCACACATTACACCTGCTGCTGCTGCATTGCCCTGCTCCTACTGCGTGTGCAGCTCCCACTGCCAGGCCAGAGTGCCGCAGACCACTGATACCACCTACAGTATATTTAACCCAAAACACAATTGCTGCGTAATTTTTTGGAGGTGTCTTGGCTGAAAACGGTCATGTCCCAGTTGTGCGGTTGGACTTTGGACACAATGGGCTTGATTCACAAAAGAGTGCTAACTGTTAGCACGGCCGTTTTCGCGCGAATTTTCGCATTGTGCGCGCTCGCGAATTTTCGCGCGAAACGGTAACCGTTATCGTTTAGCGTGAAAATTTGCGATCGCGCGCAATGCGAAAATTCGCGCGAAAACGGCCGTGCTAACAGTTAGCACTCTTTTGTGAATCAAGACCAATGTGTGCTGCACAACCGCTGTCTGGAATCTAGGCCTAATGTTGACAGCCATTTTTTTTTTTTGGGGGGGGGGGATTTTAAGTCCCCACATCCTCAATTAGTGTTCCCCTTTACAAAATAATGATGCTACATGCCTCATTTACCCTAAAAAACGTTTTTAAAGCAATTTAAAGCCCACTTCCGGTTTTCTATCCGGATATCCGAATCCACCGGATACTGAGGTCGGATATCCGATTTGAATTCGGATCTGAAATTTTTGAACTCGGATATCCGACCCGGATCGGATATCTGGGTATCTGGATCCGAATCGGATCCGGATTTTGAAAAGAGGTATCCGAGCAGCACTGCTTCTAAATGCTTTGAAAAGCGCTTGGCTAATGTGTTTGCATGTGCTTGTTCACACCAGAGCAATGTGATTTTTTTCCCCAAACACAAACACGGGTCCTGCAGCATTTTGGAGGCGATTACGCCTCAATGGCCTCAGTTCTGGAACGCTTACAGTCTGTTTTACTGCATAAGTGGTATTTTAAAGCATTGAGTAAAAGCAGTTTGCTATTCTGGTAGGTTTTAGTCAGAATTTACCGCATGTGGTAACTTGTGCAGTATTTTGAGATATTTTACCGATAATCGGAATTCTCATGAAAAATGGGGGCCATGTTAGCATATAATGTACCAATCAGTACATGCTACAATTATTCATTCTTTTTCAATTAGATAATTTAGTTCGGTTATTCCGTTAGATCGAATATAAAAATGTTTCCAGCATGTCCGATCAGATTTTTCTCGAAAAAACGGGATAATCGCTCAAATTTCTTGATAGAAAAAAAAATATTTTCAACTTTCATTTGTTTCGATGATTTAGATCAAATAAACGGGGAAATCAAACATTTTTATTGTATCGTGTATGGGCACCATAAGACCTGCCTGTACCTGGCTGTAAAGTGTGCATTTTGCAGTTTGTAGTGGAGTTTCTATTCAGTTCCTATCCCTGTTTCAGTGGAATTCCTATCCAGGTTGTGTAATAGAGAACAATAGTAGAAATTAAACTTCAAATACACGCCTCCCCCGAAAAAAAAACAACACCTATAATACTGCACGTTTTAACACCTTTTCCGCATTTACCGCACTTTTTACTGCACGTTAGACCGCATTTTTGAAAATGTGGAAAATCTTTCCCAATTGCCAAAAAACCCTGGAATATACTGAAAGTGATATTTGCCGCACATAGCTACCAGATTTTAGCCCATTGTACAATAAAAGAAAAGTGAAAATCGCTCTAAAAAGCACTAAACAGAGCGAGTTTTCAAAGCGTTTCTTTTAAAGCTTTTCACTTCACAAGAACAACAAATCACTGTAAAAAAAATGGCATGAAATCGCAAGGCATACATACGAAATCGCTGGGCACATGCCCAGACTTGCTAGTGTAAATCGCTACTGCAAATCGCTAAGGGATGGCGGTTATGCCTAGTGATGTTTGGTGGGCACTAGCCCTAACGCATCTCTAATTGTGAGATCAAAAGGATGAACAAATATACAAAGATTGCTGTCATAATCAGCATTGATTTCAGGGTAGGTTCACAGTGCGACGTTATAGCCCTTTCTAACGTGTACAAACGCACTGCAATGCAAAGTCAATGCTACATTCACAGTGCATGCGTTGCATTATAGTGTAACACAGCACGTTCTGTGAAAGTAGTGCTTGCAGTGCGTTTGGCACGTTATAGGGCTGCGTTACTGTGTTTGCACATGCTCAGTGGATTTTGTTTTTAATAAAAAAAAAAAAAAACAACGCATGCGCTGTTTTGGGCGCATCAGGATGCCACGATAACGGCGCATTGAAATGACAGCTAAACACAACGCAATATAGCATAATGTGTACTAACACATTATGCTATTGCGTTGCGTTACTACCTGCGGTGCGACCTTAACATCAACTGTGAACTTAGCCTCAGAGAATGAAGCAAAATGTGTATTCGAGGAGATTTTTACAGCTACCTGTTTATGAACTTTTGTCCTCGAATCTGATTAGTCCCATGCAAAGTTTTTTGCTTTACAGCTAGCTCGGGTTTTGCTATAAAACACACCTTTTCAAATAAGCTTATAATCTATAATAGGGTCCCCTTCAGAAATAAATTCACATCTGCATTACATGGTGACAGTAGTGTAGTAACAGGGAAATTCAGAGGTTGCCATTGGGCCCGGGCCCCTAGACCAGAGAGGCAAGGCCGGATTTATACTTTTTCTGCCCCTAGGCCAAGTATGTTAGGACTTCCCTTTCAGGTGCTGCACTGCCACTCCCATTCCACGTGTAGCCCCATGCCCCATGTCACACTTGCACTGGGGCCTTAAAGGGAACCAGAGACGAAGCACCCTCATGTATATTACCATATATATCAGTGGGAACATTAGAGAAAACACTCACCCTGCTCTCTGTTTCATTCTGCACTGCACAGCGTGCTTCTAATCAGCCCTGATAAAATCCCAGACTGAGCATTCAGCCTGGCTTTGCTCAGAAATCATTATAGCAGAGACTGTCTTTTCAAGCCCAAGCCTGCCTTCTTCTGGATCTGCTCAGGAATCATTATAGCTGAGTCATTATAGTAAAGCCAGACTAAATGCTCAGTTGGGGATTTTATCAGGGCTGATAAGAAGCAGGCTGAACAATGAAGAATGAAACAGAGAGCAGGGTAGGTGTTTTTTCTAATGTTCCCACTGATATATATGGTGAATACATGAGGGTGCTTCGTCTCTGGTTCACTTTAACCTCCTTGGTTAGACCCTTGGATGCTGATACTCACTGCCTCATTTTGTAGCCTATTCATTTGTCTCCCTTAGTGTCTAGTGTTAACCCTTTGTCTGCTTACATGAAAGCAGGAAGTAGACACACTGCAGATTTATTGCAGGAGTTGTATCAGCTGTAACAAATGTTTTTCTTTAAAGGTTATTATGCTGTTGCTTATATTTTAGAACAGGGAGGAAGTTCTGAGTTAAGGTCCGCTTTTAAAGCGAAATCGTGACCAAGAATTGAACTTAACTAATCAGTAGCTGATACCCCCTTTCCCATGAGAAATCATTTTCTTTTCACAAACGGATCATCAGCGAGGTCTGCATGTCTGATATTGTGGTGAAACCCCTCCCACAGTGTGATGTCAGGACAATGGTTCTGACAGTTTCCTGTCCGTGAACCTCGATGCATTGTGGGACACAACAGCTGTTTTCAGCTGGGTCCAACTGCCAAAAAAAAACAAGCAGCATCTCCTTCCAGTGACATCACCTGCCAGCAGTAAAATGTCACCATGTGATAAGTGTCAGAATGTAAATCAGGGAGAGGAAAGATTTTACAATGAGCAAACACTGACTAAATCATTTATACTGTACATAATTATTGTAAAAATGAAGCACTTTTTTTATTACATTATTGTCACTGGAGTTCCTTTTCAATCGGTATCCAGAGGGCTGGGAAAATAGATTAGAAAGGAAGAGAGATAACATAACATGGTTGTAAATGAACTTTATTAACTGGTCGATGAAAGTCTATGTAGATCTTCATTCTCTTGCTCTGATGTTGGCTAATTAGATGGAGGAATCAGTGTAGGAGGATCGGAGGAGCTTAGCCGGTGATGTTGGATGAAGCGCTCCTGCAGACATTGTCTGTGCTGCGATGCTCTGTTGTGGCGGGTGAGCCGGCTGGGGCTCAGCACCTGTCTGTCCGCATTTGCTGCAGAGGGGCCGCACAAGCGAGGCGCAGCACCACCTCTGGCTCTCCTGTCACTCCCGCCCAGTCTCGTCTGCCTTCTCCCTCTTAATCAAATCGCTTTGTGCTTCACCTTTCAGACAACCTCCGGCGGCGGGCGGCGAAACACGAGAGAATGAACTCCCCACTTCCAGAGCTGCATTTATTATAAAGAAAAAATAAATAAACTGCTTTTTCCCATGATGTCCTCAGATATCAGAATCATTAAAGGCTCGGCTTTTTGTTTGGGTTTATAAACACCCCTTCAGCAGCGGGATGAGCCTTTACCTCCCTTATCCTTAAAGGGCAACTGTAACAGGAGGGATTTGGAGGCTGCCATATTTATTTCCTTTTAAGCAACACAAGTTCCCCTGGCTATCCTGCTGATCCTCTGCTTCTAATGCTTTTAGCCATAGACCCTGAACAAGCATGCAGCAGATCAGGTGTTTCTGACATTATTGTCAGATCTGACAAGATTAGTTGCGTGCTTGTTTCTGGTGGGATTCAGACACTGCTGCAGCCAAAGAGATCAGCAGGACTGCCAGGCAACTGGCATTGTTTAACAGGAAATAAATATGGCAGCCTCCATTTCCCTCAAATTACAGTTGTCGTTTAAGAGAGAGAATAAGAATTATCCACAAGACTGTGGAGAGCCATGAAGGACACACCCACCACCCAGTGAGCAAATCCTAAGCTGTTTTGGCAGCTGGGACACAGGCCATGCGACCAGGGCTGTCGCTTCCATAGGGGCAAACTGTGCAACTGCCTTAGGCGACCCCCATAGGAGCCCATTGTAATTATCACAGGCCCTGACTCCCGATGTTTGCCGATAATCACAGTGGGCCCCTATGGCGGCGCTTGAAAATATACATTTTTTGCAGATTTTTTTAATAGCAGTGGGGGAGATTTTCTTGTACTGCGCATGCACAAGTGATCGAGGAGGCACGGAGCTAGGGCCATCAACTGGCTGAGTTGCCATAAACCTAAGTGGGTTGCTAGGGGGACCAGAAGATCGGTTTGCCCCGGCGCTGGCACAGAGTGGCTGCAGGGGGCCAGTAGAAGCCCCAGGTAAGCTAAACTGTTGTTTTTATTATTATTGCTTTAGGTTTCCTTTAATAGTAGAATATTGATAGCTTTGCCTCAGGTCATGTGTACTTTAAAGAGAAACCGTAACCAAGAATTGAACTTCATCCCAATCAGCAGCCAATACCCCCTTTGCCATGGACCATCTATTTATTTTCTCAAACGGATCATCAGGGGGCTCTGTATCGATGATATTGTGGTGATTCCCCTCCCACAGTGTGATGTCAGGACCTCACAGCACTGAGGTATTGACATCACACTGTGGGAGCCTTGTTGCATTGTGGGAAATAACAGCTGTTTACAGCTGTTCCCAACTGTCTAAAAAGCAAGCAGCATCTCATTTCACTGACATCACCTGCCAGCAGTAAAAATGTCACCCTGTGATAAATGTCAAAATGTTAATCATGGAGAGGAAAGAGTTTACACTAAGCAAGCACTGACTCAATTATTTATACATAATTTTAGTAAAAATGTAGCACTTTTTTATTACATTATTTTCACTGGAGTTCCTCTTTAACTCCTTGTTACTTCCAAAGATAATGGTGATGTTGTTGCTTGTTCCAATAGACGACCACATCACACTACGGCAACAGGAACCTGGTCAGTGGTGGCTAATCATAGCATTATAAAGAATCTCAGGGAGCATAAGGATAAGTGTTCTTGTCAGTACAGTTATCCTTCGCACAGACACAGACATTGATAAATGAGGCCGCTTTCTTTTATCACAAGTTTGTCCTTGACATTGGCTGCTCTCGCATCTGCTGATTAACAAAAACAAACCTTCCATTTCTAACATTTATTTTAGCTGTGCTGCTCCTCACATGGTCCTGCTCTAATCCCCATTATCTCCTGAGCAGACGGCAAAATGATAGATCACGAAAACAGGAGAAGGAAAAACAAACACCGCTTGTTTTTAGAGAGCTCTTTAATAAAATGGGCGTCAATTAAACAATATATAAGCAAATTTCCACCACCAGAACTCCTCTGGAAATCTGTGCCAAGCATATGGAGTCACTTATAGGCAAAGTCACGTTTTGTGTTATCAGATGAATAAAGTTGGGGCAATTCAAAACCTTTCTACATCATGATATGAGTGTAGCCTAGACCCGCCGATATGATAATTACGCATTTCTATGAGTATAGTGTCTGCATATTTAACTGCTGGACTTATTAGTGCTCAACCAGCTCACAGGAGCTCACAATCTAAAGCTGGCTTTTCACTTATCGATCGCCATCCGATGTGGCACTGGCAAAATGGTCGATCTTTCTCCGCTCAGAATGTGGTCAGAGAGGAATCAGTTCCTAGCACTCCCACCACACCAATTGTCAGCAGGAAATCTATTGCACATTGAGTAACCCACATTGTTATTATTATTATTTATATAGCGCCAACATCTTCCGCAGCGCTGTACAAAGTATATAGTCTTGTTACTAACTAAATCCCTTCTTCCCGCACAAACTTCCTACCTGATGCCTAACCCTAACCGTCCCTCCCTCCCTCCCCCCCCCCCCCCCCCCCCGCCCGCACAAAGTTACTACCTGATGCCTAACCGCCTCCCCTCCCCCAACTTCCTACCTCATGCCTAACCCTAACTGCCCTTCCCCCCCCCCCCCCAAACTACCTATCTGATGCCTAACTTTAACCCCCCCTGCTGCCAATTGCCGCCCAACCCGCAGCCGCAAGAAAAAAAAAATGGAATTTATTGAGTACGGCCATAGGCGCCTTTTAAAAATGTAGACATTGAGGGGTTATTTAATAGTGGGTGCTGGACCAGCCCCGGCTGCCCAAATTCACCTTCAGTGAAGATATTGCAATAGGTGCCTATGGCGGGGCCCAAACATATGCCACTAGCGAGTGCCCAAATGGCCTGCTGCAATAAGCCATAGGCCATGAACAAGCATGCAGATCAGATGTTTGTGACTGCAGTCTGACTGGATTAGCTGCATGCTTGTTTCAGGTATGTGATTCAGACTCTGTTGATGCCAGAAAGATCAGCAGGACAGCCAGGTAACTGGTATTGTTTAAAAGGAAACAAACATGGCGATCTCCATATCCCTCTTACATCAGGTGTCTTTAAAGGGAATCTGAAGTGAAAATAAACTTATGATATAATGATTTGTATGTGTAGTACAGCTAAGAAATAAAACATTAGCAGCACAGATATGAGTCTCTTATTGTTTCCAGTACAGGAAAAGTTAAGAAACTTCAGTTGTTATCTATGCAAAAGAGCTTCACTGATCTCTCCAACTTTCAAAGTGACAGAGAGCTCTGTCTTCTGAAACTTATTATCTCAAGTGTCTGTCACTGCATTTTTTTGTTTTTTTCTGCAGAGGGATGTTCAAAAGTTCACTGGGCTGCTCTGTAAAATCATTTAGCATGCTGAGTAGTGTGTAAACTGCAAATATTAGAGAATGATGCAATGTTATAAAGAAAAACACTGTATAACTGAAAATAAAAGTATGAGAATATTTTCTTTGCTTCTAATGTTCTAGTAATTATCTGTACTACACAACCAATTCATTGTAGCATTTTTTTTTGCTTTAGTGTTACTTTAAAGTCATAAGAACACCTTATTTCATATCTTTCATATTATTGTTATTATCATTAACAATTTGTTAAATCAGATTTATATAATTAACAAGCTTTAGTTGATCTAGAAATCCGAGGACTGAGGCTCGCATGATGTAAACAAGTACCTTTCCCCCCCTCCCCCCTGTCTATCACAACCATTCTCACTATTGCTGCACCCCAGCCTCTGTTAGTTGATGCATTAGTAAATGAACTCCCAGAATTCAGGTGCACGCAGAAATCGATAGCAGCATTCTTACAGATGTACAGGGGCAGCACGAGGCCTGGCTCACCATTAGCACTCTCTGCAGCCCTCCCCCCCCCCCCCCCGCACGTCAGGGACAAGCAGCAAGCAGTGGGCAGCGCACTGCTCTCTGGGTTAAATGTTTAATTCATTGCAAAACAATGTTAATGCGCTGCCTTCAGCCCCCTCAATCTATAGAGCGTGGGGCGTCACCGCGTCACCATAAATCACCCGCCGGTCAATGCGCCCTTGTATTGATTCCGTCTTTGGTGTTTTGTCAAAAATAATATGTTAACATGTATCAATCTGAAATATTTTATTTATAACTTTAAATTGATTTATAGGCAGTGTCAGCGGAGTGATGGAACGAGACGCCGCGCTCGCTGTGACGCTCTGGGAACACGCAGACACTCCTGTTCCCATCAGTCGCCCAAATCTACATCCAGATGTAAAGGGTGGGGATTTACTGAACACAAAAACAGATATACTAAAGAGCGCCAATCCCTGCGGACAGAAACAGGAGTCACATGCCTCCGTAAAAGGGCTGCTGCCATATTGATTTCTGTTTCTTATATTTGTTTTAAAGGACAGCTGAAGTGAGAGGGATATGGAGGCTGCCATATGTCTTCCCTTTTAAGCTATTCCAGGTGCCTGTCTAGCCTGCTAATCCTCTGCTACTAATGCTTTCAGCCATAGACCCTGAACAAGCATGCAGCAGATCAGGTGTTTCTGACATTATTGTCAGATCTGACAAGATTAGCTGCATGCTTGTTTCTGGTGTTGTTCAGACACTGCTGCAGCAAAATAGATCAGCAGGACTGCCAGGCAACTGGTATCGGTTAAAAGGAAATACTGTAAATATGTCAGCCTCCATATTCTTCTCACTTCAGTTGTCCTTTAAAGAGACTCTGAAGTCTCCATAAATCCCGTTTTTACTTAACTAACTTCATTAGTCCTAATTCCTTACCCAAAACTCTGCATCCCCGCGGCTGAAATCGCTATAAAAAACCCCAAATCCCAGTGCAAAAATTCACGACTTTCTTGGTTGTGGATTTTGCTGCTGGGGGAGGCAGAGCTTCGGGCTGTAGCTCTGCCTCCATTCTCGTCAGTCAGCGCTAATCGCCGCCTCTCCCCTGTCCCTCTCAGTGAAATAAGACTGAGAGGGGCAGGGAGAGACAGTGATCAGCACCGTTTGAAGGAAGTAGAGGCAGAGCTATTGCTTAAAGCTCTGCCTCTACAGGAAGCGCTGCCAAAATCTCCCCCCAGGGATTTCGGGGGTTTTTATAGCGATTTTAGCCACAGGGATGCAGCGTTTTAGGTAGGGCATTAGGGCTAATGAAGTTAGTTAAGTAAAAACGGGATTTTAGCAAGACTTCAGAGTCTCTTTAAAGAGGAACTTAAAGGACAACTATCAAAAACTAAAATTCTAAATGCCACATATATTCCCATTAATAACTAGCAAATAGCAACACAAAGAGTGTCTTTCATCTTTTCATGTTTTATATGAAGAAATTGACATCTACAGAGAACAGTTCTCACTTTGGGCATTACTATGGAGGACTGTATCCAGCATACAGAAACAATTTTCACTAGCAGTAATCCTGTGACTGGAATCTGTTCAGAATGATAGAAAGCAGAAATATAGCTTCAATTGTATGTAAATAATCATCAGCTGAAGCTCTGTGTTCCTGTCTGTGTGTCTCTCTCTGCCACCCTGTGTACAGTAAACATTTACAGCCAGGTTACAGTTCATCTCTGCCTCCCCCTCCCCCTAATGCTGACACAAAATTATTACAAAACAGCTGGTAAACAAGGCTTTTTTTCACCCAGGCTGTGCTGAGAGACCTCTGAAAAGCATTTTATTGTTGCTGGCTAAAAGCTCTATAGGTATGTGGGGTTTACAGAAAAACAGTTTCTTTGATAGTTGTTCTTTAACTGAAAAATAGTAGTGGGGTGGGGGTGAATAAATCAATACATTGCAAAGTGAGAAATTAAAAAATAGAAGAGAGATCAAGAAATGATTGATATTCTCCTGCAGGTCATCATCTTAACTACTAAAGATAAGATAAGAAAAATAGACACCAACAGCCATTATCTAGAACCACACCCCCTGAACAATGTTCTGTTCGAACAATGTAGCCGAAGGCTAAAAGCTTGTTTCTTTTATAGATCTACATATGCACAGAGGTAGATACTGGTTGCTCGGCAGTTGGAAACAACCATTATTTCCTACAATGCAACAAGGTTCACAGATGCGAAATGGACATGACCATGGCATCACACGGTGGGAGGGGTTTCACCCAGGGGTGTAACTAGGAACCGCCGAGCCTCCCTGCAGAAATTCTGACAGGCTCCTCCGGTCCGCTCAGGGCTGTTTTGAGGGGCTGGATGGGTCGCAGCATGAGGGGAAAGCCATGGCCACACATCGGTGGGGAGAGGGGACGGTCTCTGTTTATACCGGAAGTAGCGTCAGACACTAGAGCAAGGAAGATCCGTGGTGAAACGCAGAAAGGTATGTGTTCCTGCCTGCTGCCCGCCTCCTGCACAGACACTGATTGATGCTGGAGGGGACCACAGAGGAGAGAGCCCGAGGTGAGGGAGGAGGGGGGGGGGACCGTCCCCCCTCCCTGCCGATGTGTGGCCATGGCTTTACCCTCATGTTGCGATCCCTCCAGCCCCCCAAAATGGCCCCAGGGGAGGATCGGGCCCCCCACGGGTGCAGGGGCTGCAGCCCCTATTGTTACGCCCCTGGTTTCGCCACAAGATCAGCTACACAAACCAACCTGATGATCTATTCGAGAAAAGGAAAAGTTTTCCCGTGTGAAAGGGGATATCGGCTACTGATTGGGGTGAAGTTCAATCCTGAGTTAAAGTTCCTCTTAGATGTTACTTGCCTATAGAAATGGTCAATGAAATGCAAAAATGTTCAACTTGCATGCAAATGTAACGCAAACTGTACACATGCATTTTGCATTAGATTTACATGTATAGGTGGCCATTCATCAGGCTTTTTTTGCAGGCTGATCAACCTTTACGATTTGATAATTTTATTGAATCAGAAGGTCAAAACTGAGGAAAACCGGTGCTGCAAAATGTCCACCCAATAGAAGCTACATGCTGGAAAATCTCGGTCACAAGTGCTTGATCGGGTGTGTGATGGTAACGATGTTCAATATCAGGATGATTTATGTACCCGCAGTAACCCCGCCGTTGTCCTCCAAGTGTTAAGTGCCCCTCCCATGCCCATGTGTAGTGTTTAAAAATCTCAACTGCCCACCGGTGAGATTCCTGCCCTCTTCCACCATCATTTCGCCTTGTCTGCCATTACCACGATAGCCTGAACCATGTGGCACCTAGGGCCGGATTTAGGCCAAGGCCATCTAAGGCATGGCCTTGGGCAGCACAGGAGCAAGGGCACCAAAGCAGCAGGCTGAATTTATGCAGCATTTTCAAGCTTGCAAATGCTGCAATGCAGGGAGATCAGGCGAGCGCCTGACTGCGGTACTCTGCTGCCAGCGCCGTGTGCAGTGGCCACTTGTTGCACGTTTGCATTGTGGCCGGCAGCTATGGACTTGGAGATGGAAAGGAAGAGGAAGCTTCTGCACTGGAGACGATCGGAGAAATGAGTGACACTGATGGCTGCTGCGGTGTGAAGGTGAGCTGGCTACCTATACTGAAAGGGAGGGAAGTGGGAAAAGGAGGGATTAAGGGAGTCATCTGGCTACCTATACTGGAGGGAAAGGGGGGAGGGGTCACCTAGCTACCTATACTGGTGGAGGGAGGGGTCATCAGGTTACCTATACTACAGTGAAATTGGAAGGGGTCATCTGGCGACCTATACTGAAGGGGGTGGCTGCTGGCCGGAGAGTACAAATCCGGCCCTGGTGGCACCACGTGTGCGTGTGTCATCACAAACGCCTGGTGCCACGTGGTAAATGCAAACACATCGGAGAAGCCCAGGGATTGCGCTGGTGGACAGGTGAGATTTTAAAACACTCCATATGAGTACGTTTACCCTTCCCACACTCGCCCCAGTCTGTTTGATATGTAAAAAATTAAATAATATAGCAACTGGGAAATGGCTTTTATAAACACAATGGTAGATGTGATAGCAAATGCTTTATTACACAGTGAGAAAGGAGGAACTGCTGAACTGCAATGCTGCAGCGAGCGGAGGTGGGCTGAGTCAGGTGATCTGCTGTACGCTGGGTGGGGAACTCTCCTGGCAATAAGGAGCTACTGGATGCTGCCAGGAAGGAACATTTATGGTGGCACAAAACTTTGTGTATTAGTAATTAATGCAAATTTACTATCATATGCATTACAAAATGGGGTTTAAAAACAACAAAAATTTATGGTAAAAAGGAATTTTCACAACATTTACATAGTGTCTGATTTTAAAACGGTCACATTGCATTTGAATACAATTACCATAAACTTCACAAACAACAAGCAATTCCACACCTTTTTAAATTGTAACATACTGTATAATCTACACAGGATTTTTTTGTATACCATTTTGCTGTTAATTTGTTTAATTATCTGACTATAATTTAGCTTTGCAGATTTTTGGTTTTCTGCTATATGCATGCTAGTAATTACTGTATAATGCTATTTAGAATGTATTCTTACTCATAGAAATAGGACGGTGTTACTATTCCTGTGGCCAAGCTCAAAGAGACACTGAAGCAAAAATAAATTATGATATAATGATTTGTATGTGTAGTACAGCTAAGAAATAAAACATTAGGAGCATAGACATAAGTCTAATATTGTTTCCAGTACAGGAAGAGTTAAGAAACTCCAGTTGTTATCTATGAAAAAAGCCATTGAGCTCCACGACTTTCAAAGTCAAAGAGAGCTTTGTCTTCTGAAGCGAGTTATATCAACTTTCAGTGATTGTATCTTATCTTGTTTTTCTCTGCTGAGAAGGGGTTCAAAAGTTCACTTCTGCTCTGCAAAATCATTTAGAATGCTGAGTAGTGTGTAAACTGCAAATATTAGAGAATGATGCAATGTTATATAAAAAACACTATATACCTGAAAATAAAAATATGAGAATATTTTCTTTGCTACTAATATTCTATTAATTTTCCGTACTACACAACCAATTCATTATATCATATTTTTTTTTTCTGCTTCAGTGTCTCTTTAACCTCCTTGCCAGTTATCCCGAGCTCAGCTCGGGGTAACCTGCGCAGGAGGATTTCTCAGGCCCCGCTGGGCCGATTTGCATAATTTTTTTTTATTGCACTTTGCTAGCACTTTGCTAGCTGCGTGCATATTCCGATCGCCGCCGATTCGCCGCTACCCGCCGCGCTGCCCCCCCCCTTTAGACCCCTTGCGCAGCCTGGCCAATCAGTGCCAGGCAGCGCTGAGGGGTGGATCGGGATTCCCTCTGACGTCCCGACGTCCATGACGTCATCCCGCCCCGTTGCCATGGCGACCGGGGAAGCCCAGCAGAAAATCCCATTCTGAACGGGATTTCCTGCTTACTCTGATCGCCAGAGGCGATCGGAGTGGCTGCAGGGATGCCGCTGCTCAGCAGCTATCATGTAGCGAGCCCTGGGCTCGCTACATGATTTAAAAAAAAGTGCTCTGCTGCCCCCTTGCTGCGGGAATTGGACCGGCATGGGGGTTAAAGAGGCTCCGTAGTAGCATATAGTGAAATGCAGTAAATTATTAAAAATACCCATTTTTACATTAATTATTCTGGTTTCAGCATCAGAAACATTTTCTAAATGCAGGGGCGTAGCAATCGCCCCTGCGACCCCTGCCATCGCAGGGGGGCCCAGAGGCTTGGGGGGGGGGGCCCTCCTCCTCCTCCCTCTCCTCAAACCGCAAGTGCAGCTAATTAGCAAAAGAACCTCCCAGTTGGCTCATAAAAACCTTGTGCAGAAGCGTGTGTAATTTTTTCCTGCTTCTAGATGCTGCTTAACAGCAGAACACTCTCTGCTGCCATTCGGCGCCTCCCGATCACGTGACCTGCATGGGGTTTGGGGACCAAGGAGGCCTCATGATATCAATTTTGCAGGGGGGCCCTGTTAAGTCTAGGTATACCCCTGTCTAAATGTAGATATATATTGGTATGTAACCCCACCCTCCCAGTGATGCTTAGCCTAGGCTATTTATTTATTCAGAATTCTTCTCCCAGTACATTCTCGGAGACTGGGTGTTGGAGAGTGATGGATGTGTTTTGGAAGGGTATTCCAGAGGAGGGGTGAAGCACACGAGGAATCTTGTATACGTGAATGCGAGGAGGTGATTCTAGAGGTGGACAGAAGAAGGCTGTGTGCTGATCTGAGGTTGCGGTTCGGGTGGTATCTGGAAACTTGTAAGGACCACAAATTTACTCTATTTTCCTCAGGCCAGCAGAGTTAAAGGATCCAAGTTAAAAAAACAAAAAGACCATACAGTATACTTCTATCCACTCCTGCACTGCGTCCTCCATTTCCCCCTGCTAGACTGTGTATATCCACCATCTGTCCCGTACTAAGCCCCCGAGCACAAGTGGTCTGCCTGGTATTCTAGCACTACTGCATGCGCAGTTGGCTCCCGGTTGCCGCTCTGGGCACGCTCCTGCAGCTTGATGATTGCGGGGGGGCGCTCACAGCACTATCAGTCCGCAGTTGGCTCCTGCTACCTGCGCTAGCCATGCCACTGGTGGTTCCCTGACCAGAGTGTGCATGCTCTCAGCTTTAACAGTGCTATGAGAACATGCACCACAATCGGAGAGCACAGCAACCAGGAGCCGTCTGCGCATGCACGAGTGTAAGAATATCCAGCCGACCAGTTGTTTTCAGGGCCTAGTATGGGTGGACAAACTGAGTCATGCTGGGGGGGGGGGGGGGGGGAGGAGGACACAGTCCAGGAGTGGATACCATTTTGGATGTAAGTATATACTCTTTTTGAGAACTTTTTCTTTAACTCAGATATCCTTTAAAACATTTTTTTTTTAAAAGACAGAGGTAGAACTCCGAGAAAAGTCAAAGTAAGGTAGAAACCCATTACACTTTCCCACTAAGCCTCTCACATCTGTGCATACAGCTAGAAATAATTGCACTAAAAGAGAATAGAAATCTGATTAAAATAATAAATGAGATTCTTAAATTACGTGCGAGTTCCAGCGACACTGATATCCCTGCGGAGGATCGGCGTCCTCCGATAGACCAGCGTACGCTCCTCTCCATAACGCTAGATCGCGGAAGGGGGAAGGGGGGATAGAGAGAAGAGGAAAGGACGGACGAGGTGATTAAATAAGACAATTCTAGCCTCTAGTGTTTATCTCAGCACTGCCTATTATCTGATATTTCTATCTTTAATCAATACAATTAATTACGAGTCCAGTTTTGTCACAGGGCCTCTTCTTCACAAGCGGTTTTGAAAATAATGAAATTAATAGAAGAAGAAAAGTATTGATTTGGCCACTGCTGCCGTCAGTTCCTTTGTATGCAGCGCGCAGGCCGCACGGCGGTGGAATTCTTAAAATACTGCGAGTGAGGCCCGAGGCCAGTGTCACCGGCGCTGCTGTTATCTCAAGTGATGCATTTGATGAACTGTGATGAACCTGCGCTGGGCAGCAGTCAGCAGCCTGCCCTCCAGCCAGGGTTATTTGTATAATCTCGTATACATGACCGAAACCTGAGTCCCACTTTGATCTTAAGACTTCTGGCTTAAATGCACAGCGTACCGGAATTTTAAGAAGCAGCGTTGTCTGTAACGGCGGAAACAAGTGACGGCAGAAATACACGCCATCAGAATCAAGCCACAGAACTGACCCTCTCCTAGAGGAACAGGAAAAGGGCTGTTTGGATCATGACTGTCCCTCTTTTAAAGCAGCGGGGTCAGCCATACTATGCCAGGGAAAAAAAACACATATATAAGAAGATAACTACTTGTTCTGCTTACATAGCAGATGTATTATAGTGATTTCCTCTGACTGGAGCCAATCCTGATGTAATTTCCTCCCTTACTTTTTTTTTCTCCTAGAATCTGCACTGTCAGAGGTAGCTTGCTTTGTGAACATGTGAGCACAGCAAGATCAGATTTCAGCAGCTCACTGAACTGCCCTCAGCCAATCAGTGAGAAGCGGGAATGTGGGAGGGGAGATGACAAGCTTCCCTCTCGTCGGCAATGGCAGCAATAGAACCGGTGGTTTTGGCGCACGGCGCTCATAGCTGGGCGCCGAAACCAGGTGCCCCATAGCAGCTATAAAGTGCTGCGCAGGGTGCGTAAGGGTTACTCGGGGCGTATGCCCAGGCTGACTGTGATAGGATTTGTTACCGCAGAAACATTTCTGAATAGATTGGAGTGCTTGCAATGCAGGGTGAGTTTCCAGGCTGCAACATGAACACAGTGCAGTGGGTAAATGATATTAGATTTTGTAGCTGACAATCCCTCTTTAAGAGGGAAAAAAATAAGCTATTGTAAATATGTGTTTCCATGGCTACCTGAAAAAAAGTTTCATAATGCAAGCTTTTGGGAGCTAGTCCCCTTTTCAGGCATATCCCCATTCCTCGCACCTACCCATTAAAGGGAAGGTCCAAGCTCCCTAAAAAAAAAACACTTACCTGGGGCTTCCTACAGCCGTCCTGTGCCCTCGCCGCAGCTCCGGTGCCTCCCGTTGTCCCACGCTGATAGTACAGTAATATAGTATCAGTACAATGCTGATGACGTCAGCCGGACCACGTGACCCGTGTGGTGGAGCGCAGAAAAAGCCGACCCGGAAGCCGACCTCTGCAGTGCAGGACAACGGGAAGCACCGGAGCTGCTGCGAGGGCACAGGATGGCTGCCAGGGGCTGGAGGCAGCCCCGGGTTAGTGGATTTTTTTTTTTTTATGGAGCTTGGATGTTTCCTTTAACCACTTAAGGACTGCAGTCATAAAACCCCTTAAGGACCAGAGCCTTTTTTTCCATTCGGACCACTGCAGCTTTCACGGTTTATTGCTCAGTCATACAACCTACCACCTAAATGAATTTTACCTCCTTTTCTTGTCACTAATACAGCTTTCTTTTGGTGCTATTTGATTGCTGCTGCGAGTTTTACTTTTTATTATATTCATCAAAAAAGACATGAATTTTGTCAAAAAAATGACTTTTTTAACTTTCTGTGCTGACATTTTTCAAATAAAGTAAAATTTCCTATACATTTGAGCGCGAAAGTTATTCTGCTACATGTCTTTGATAAAAAAAAAAACCATTCAGTGTATATTTATTGGATTGGGTAAAAGTTATAGCGTTTACAAACTATGGTGCAAAAAGTGAATTTTCCCATTTTCAAGCATTTCTGACTTTTCTGCGCACCTGTCAGGTTTCATGAGGGGCTAAAATTCCAGGATAGTACAAATACCCCCCCAAATGACCCCATTTTGGAAAGAAGACATCCCAAAGTATTCAGTGAGAGGCATGGTGAGTTCATTGAAGATTTTATTTTTTGTCACAAGTTAGCGGAAAATGACTCTTTGTGACAGGAAAAAAAAAAAAAAGTTTCCATTTCTTCTAACTTGCGACAAAAAAAAATGAAATCTGCCACGGACTCACTATGCTCCTCTCTGAATACCTTGAAGTGTCTACTTTCCAAAATGGGGTCATTTGTGGGGTGTGTTCACTGTCCTGGCATTTTGGGGGTTGCCTAATTGTAAGCACCCCTGTAAAGCCTAAAGATGCTCATTGGACTTTGGGCCCCTTAGCGCAGTTAGGCTGCAAAAAAGTGCCACACATGTGGTATTGCCGTACTCAGGAGAAGTAGTATAATGTGTTTTGGGGTGTATTTTTACACATACCCATGCTGGGTGGGAGAAATATCTCCGTAAATGACAATTTTTTTATTTTTTTTACACACAATTGTCAATTTATAGAGATATTTCTCCCACTCAGCATGGGTATGTGGAAAAATACACCCCAAAACACATTATACTACTTCTCCTGAGTACGGCGATACCACATGTGTGGCACTTTTTTGCACCCTAACTGCGCTAAGGGGCCCAAAGTCCAATGAGTACCTTTAGGATTTCACAGGTCATTTTGAGAAATTTCGTTTCAAGACTGCTCCTCACGGTTTAGGGCCCCTAAAATGCCAGGACAGTATAGGAATCCCACAAATTACCCCATTTTAGAAAGAAGACACCCCAAGGTATTCCATTAGGAGTATGGTGAGTTCATAGAAGATTTTTTTTTTTTGTCACAAGTTAGCGGAAATTGATTTTAATTGTTTTTTTTCACAAAGTGTCATTTTCCGCTAACTTGTGACAAAAATAAAATCTTCTATGAACTCACCATACTCCTAACGGAATACCTTGGGGTGTCTTCTTTCTAAAATGGGGTCATTTGTGGGGTTCCTATACTGCCCTGGCATTTTAAGGCCCTAAACCGTGAGGAGTAGTCTTGAAACCAAATGTCGCAAAATGACCTGTGAAATCCTAAAGGTACTCATTGGACTTTGGGCCCCTTAGCGCACTTAGGGTGCAAAAAAGTGCCACACATGTGGTACCGCCGTACTCAGGAGAAGTAGTATAATGTGTTTTGGGGTGTATTTTTACACATACAGATGCTAGGTGGGAGAAATATCTCTGTAAATGACAATTATTTGATTTTTTTTACACACAATTGTCCATTTACAGAGAGATTTCTCCCACCCAGCATGGGTATGTATAAAAATACACCCCAAAACACATTATACTACTTCTTCTGAGTACGGCGATACCACATGTGTGACACTTTTTTGCAACCTAGGTGCGCTAAGGGGCCTAACGTCCTATTCACAGGTCATTTTGAGGCATTTGGATTCTAGACTACTCCTCACGGTTTAGGGCCCCTAAAATGCCAGGGCAGTATAGGAACCCCACAAGTGACCCCATTTTAGAAAGAAGACACCCCAAGGTATTCCGTTAGGGGTATGGTGAGTTCATAGAAGATTTTATTTTTTGTCACAAGTTAGTGAAAAATGACACTTTGTGAAAAAAACAATAAAAATCCAATTTCCGCTAACTTTTGACAAAAAAAAAAATCTTCTATGAACTCATCATACACCTAACAGAATACCTTGGGGTGTCTTCTTTCTAAAATGGGGTCACTTGTGGGGTTCCTATACTGCCCTGGCATTTTACGGGCCCAAAACTGTGAGTAGTCTGGAAACCAAATTTCTCAAAATGACTGTTCAGGGGTATAAGCATCTGCAAATTTTGATGACAGGTGGTCTATGAGGAGGCAAATTTTGTGGAAACGGTCATAAGCAGGGTGGCCTCTTAGATGACAGGATGTATTGGGCCTGATCTGATGGATAGGAGTGCTAGGGGGTGACAGGAGGTGATTGATGGGTGTCTCAGGGGGCGGTTAGAGGGGAAAATAGATGCAATCAATGCACTGGGGAGGTGATCGGAAGGGGGTCTGAGGGGGATCTGAGGGTTTGGCCGAGTGATCAGGAGCCCACACGGGGCAAATTAGGGCCTGATCTGATGGGTAGGTGTGCTAGGGGGTGACAGGAGGTGATTTATGGGTGTCTCAAGGTGTGATTAGAGGGGGGAAATAGATGCAAGCAATGCACTAGCGAGGTGATCAGGGCTGGGGTCTGAGGGCGTTCTGAGGTGTGGGCGGGTGATTGGGTGCCCGCAAGGGGCAGATTAGGGTCTAATCTGATGGGTAACAGTGACAGGTGGTGATAGAGGGTGATTGATGGGTAATTAGTGGGTGTTTAGAGGAGAGAAGAGATGTAAACACTGCACTTGGGAGGTGATCTGATGTCGGATCTGCGGGCGATCTATTGGTGTGGGTGGGTGATCAGATTGCCCGCAAGGGGCAGGTTAGGGGCTGATTGATGGGTGGCAGTGACAGGGGGTGATTGATGGGTGGCAGTGACAGGGGGTGATTGATGGGTGATTGACAGGTGATCAGTGGGTTATTACAGGGAATAACAGATGTAAATATTGCACTGGCAAATTGATAAGGCGGGGGTCTGAGGGCAATCTGAGCGTGTGGGCGGGTGATTGGGTGCCCGCAAGGGTCTAATCTGATGGGTAACAGTGACAGGTGGTGATAGGGGGTGATTGATGGGTGATTGATGGGTAATTAGTGGGTGTTTAGAGGAGAGAATAGATGTAAACAATGGATTTGGGAGGCGATCTGATGTCGGATCTGCGGGCGATCTATTGGTGTGGGTGGGTGATCAGATTGCCCGCAAGGGGCAGGTTAGGGGCTGATTGATGGGTGGCAGTGACAGGGGGTGATTGATGGGTGGCAGTGACAGGGGGTGATTGACAGGTGATCAGTGGGTTATTACAGGGAAGAACGGATGTAAATAATGCACTGGCGAATCGATAAGGGGGGGGTTTGAGGGCAATCTGAGCGTGTGGGCGGGTGATTGGGTGCCCGCAAGGGTCTAATCTGATGGGTAAAAGTGACAGGTGGTGATAGGGGGTGATTGATGGGTAATTAGTGGGTGTTTAGAGGAGAGAATAGATGTAAACAATGGATTTGGGAGGTGATCTGATGTCGGATCTGCGGGCGATCTATTGGTGTGGGTGGGTGATCAGATTGCCCGCAAGGGGCAGGTTAGGGGCTGATTGATGGGTGGCAGTGACAGGGGGTGATTGACGGGTGATTGACAGGTGATTGACAGGTGATTGACAGGTGATTGACAGGTGATCAGGGGGGATAGATGCATACAGTACACAGGGGGGGGGGAGGGTCTGGGGGGGTCTGGGGAGAATCTGAGGGGTGGGGGGGTGATCAGGAGGGAGCAGGGGGCAGTTTAGGGACTAAAAAAAAAATAGCGTTGACAGGGAGTGATTGATGGGTGATTAGGGGGGTGATTGTGTGCAAACGGTGGTCTGGGGGGTGGGCAGGGGGGGGTCTGAGGGGTACTGTGGGCGATCAGGGTGCAGGGGGGGGAAGATCAGTGTGTTTGGGTGCAGACTAGGGTGGCTGCAGCCTGCCCTGGTGGTCCCTCGGACACTGGGACCACCAGGGCAGGAGGCAGCCTGTATAATACACTTTGTAAACATTACAAAGCGTATTATACGCTTCCTATCCGGCGATCGTCGGGTTAACAACCCGCCGGCGCTTCCGATTGGCCGGCGGGTTGACGTCGCGGGTGGGCGGAGCCTATTGCCGGCGGATGCGCGCGCATCCCAGCGCGCGATCCCCGGCCAGAGAGTGCCCCAGGACCTGACGCCAATCTGCGTTACGTGGTCCTGGGGCTGCCACTTTGCCGCCGCCAATATGAAGTAGGCGGTCGGCAAGTGGTTAACTGACTCCTAATGTAACCTTCCTGACTCCTAACCTCCCCCACAATGTAAACTTCTTCCTGACACTTACCCCAATCAGTAGCTGATACCCCCTTCCCCATGAAAATTTTTTACCTTTTCTCAAATTGATTATGGGAGGGGGGGGGGGGGGGGGGAGGGGTATGGCTGATGTTGTGATGAAACCCCTTCCACAGTGTGATGTCAGGACCTAGTAAAACTCCTGATCTGTGGTAGGCTTATATGGTGGCAAGATGAAAAGTGACTACTTTCTTTGTGGGCAGCAGGGTTTGCCATTATGTGTGTATATATCAGTGTATAAGCCTCAGCACAATAGTCCCTGGCCTTCCTCTTCTGCAAATGACACGGATGGATATTATTACCATCCCGCTATATATTGGCGCATGCATTGTCTTGCTCCGCGAAACCTGAAGCTATCATTTCCTCTGGCCTTATTACATTTAGCCTTGCCACGATATACAGAGCCCTTTGTGGGGAGGATAATGCCAAATATAAGCTGCTTCGCGCTATTATGATATTGTTTATGCAGCAAATGAAAAATACGGCACTTCAGCAAGTGATTATTTTGTAGAATAGCAGATGGAATGGGGACGGCAGAAATGCGCAATACAATGGCTTATCTGGTATGTGTGGCCATTGCAACATTCTGAATTCTCTTCTATGCTGGATTAAAGGGGCAGCAAGCTGAATGTGGTTTTCGTATAATGCTTGGTTCACACTGCACAAAAGGGTTGCGTTTAGCAGAAGGAAGCGGAACGGATCCCAACGGATGTGAGTCAATCCTGTGTAAAGCAGTGGGATCCATTCACATAAGTCTGTTGGTAACTAGTGATGGTCATGTCTAGGATAACTCACGGAGAAGCATGTGATCAGTTTGGTCAGGTGATAGACATGTAAGTCTCTGATTTGCTAGTCAAGGTCATGTGCTAAAGCAGGATATGATCACAGCAAATCAGAGCTTTGCAAATCCGTCAGCTGATCAAACAAATCACATGCTTCACCATGAGTTCTTCTGGACTTGATCATCACTATTCGCAATGAATCTGTTCGGTCCATTTCGACAACTGGAATGCAAGTATAGGGAGTCTGCGATAATTGCAGGTCGCTGGATCCATCAGATGCTTCACGGGTATACTGAGTAGTTAGCGGCTGCTGGCTGCATGGACTTTTTCCCGGCTGATATTGTTGAATAAACCTGCTGTGCCCTGATGAAGGGATATGTGAATCCTGAAACCTTGGCTTCTATCTGCCACAATTAAACATTACACTGGGAGTGCCGCCCTTCTCTGGTTATTCCCTGTGGACTTCTTAAGGAGCAAATCAGGCCCTCTGGGTATTCAGCCTGAGCACCCCTTCTCAAACTTTGGCCCATATCAAGGGTATGCGGAAAGCAGCAACTTTTCTTTGTGGTGTATATATATTGAAAGGTAACATTTAAAAACATTAAAATAAAAAATGTCTTGTCTAATATTTATATTCTTGTAAAGTAGATGTATATTTAAAGCTCACCTTTGGATCAGCTCCACTGATAACCTTACCTGTACTGAAGCTTCAGCACACATAACTCTGATTCTTATTCTCTTCCAGACCTGGATGACGTAGAGCTGTGCAATCCCGCTCTAGAACAATGTTTCCCGACAGCCGTCCTCGGGGACATGCAGCCGTTCCAGAACACAGAGTTTCCTCACAGGAGCCCAGGTAGAGTCACCTCTCTTAACCTATTACCAGCTTCCAAGGTATTATATCGTTTGAGATAAGTGCACTGCTTTTAACCTCCGTCGGCAGAACTTGTGCTGTAAATTATTGGAATGCTTTGATGTCTCTCTGCTAGCAGAAAATGTAGACACTGAAAGCAAAAGTCTTCTGTTATTTTCTCACACTGCCCCCTAGTGACAAGTGGCCATAAATGTGCATTACAGCAGTACTAATTAATAGCAAGGAAATGTAGCAAATAAGAAATAAAAAATGTACTGAAATAAATTGGCCTAGAGCACTTGCAAGTCTCTACATAAATAGGTTGCTTAATGGTTAAAGGATAGCTGTAGTTACAAACAGTTTGAGCTAGCATATTTAAAACTCAGAATAAGTCAGCAAAGCTCTTGTCAAGAATACTAGAGTTCTGTATTTTCTGTTCCTCTTCTCAGGTTCGGTTTAAGGCATAGGCAAACCAGGCAGATACAACTGTATAAGTGAGCACCACAGAGCTAGTCTTAGCACACTGTACTTTATGGAATTTACTATACCCAACTGCTAGTTCCATTTTTCCAATCTTAACACCTAAATGGGCACTGCTATGTCAATTATTGCTACCCTTATTGGATTTTTAGGACAATATTAAAACCTGTAAACACCCAGGCTGTACATAAACAGTAATATGTTTATAAAGTGGATGTGAACCTTTCAAAACCACTATTGCAGGTGTTTGTTATATGGGTTCAGTGAATTTGGTTCAGTGAGACGTTAACAGCCTAGTCATAATTTGTGTATCCTTTACAAATGTATTTAGAATTTTTTTTCTATGTAAGCTGTCAAATTCTTATTGGTGCCCACTAAACTAATTGATGTAGGTTATGATCTTCCTGTTTATGAGATTGGGATAGGGAGACAATGTAGGTTATGATCTTTCTGTTTACGAGATCGGGGTAGGGAGACAATGTAGGTTATGATCTTCCTGTTTACGAGATCGGGGTAGGGGGACAATGTAGGTAATGATCTTCCTGTTTATGAGTTTGGGCTACAGAGACAATGTAAGTTATGATCTTCCCGTTTACGAGATCGGGGTAGGGAGACAAAAGGTGCCTTTACTGGGGCATCAAAATGACCAAAAACAGCCCTTCCTCTTCTGTACTTTCTACAACACAGGCGGGCTAACTCTACAGATCAGGACTCCACCTTCTAACTACACCGATAGTGAACCTGTGCATGTTAATGCAGTGTTTGCCTTGTTTCCCCCAAATAATGTTGTTTGGGGCATTTTGCACACGTGATCAGGAATTCCAGGCTAGTTAATCCACAGAAAGGGTACCTTGTATTTTGGTCTCCTGCAGCCATAGAAAGGTAAAGCGGACCTAAACTCTTGCACTTTAAACAAGGAAAACAGAGAAATCCACCTTGTGTGTATTTAGAGAAAACAGCCTGTCTAATTCTCTCTTATCTGCAAGTAATCACAAGTGTAATGTGAGCTGTCATCTCTGTCTGAACTGTGCTGATGTGTGTTGAGTTGTGTGCTAATATGTAAACGCAGGAGGTTAACTCTTTCTATGTTCCCATGAAACAAGGAAGTAACTACTGTAAAGTTGTAAAGGTTCTTTAAAGGTTAATTTAAGTAGTAGAAGAAGTTCTGGGTTTAGGTCCACTTTAAAGACTTACTAGGGAAAAGCTTTGATCCAGTGGCATAAATAGAGATGAGAAACTTTGGATGTCCTGTACACCAAACAGTGGCCTGTTGTCATGTTTTCAAGCAAGCTATAGTTTGAATTTTTTTGACAGATTTTGGAAGTTGTAGCTTTTTCTTATTTCTTAACAATATTCAATTACAAAATGGCTTGTAGAACAATTCATGATTTATCAAAGACCTAAAATCTAAGGAAAATCTATTGGAAAAGAAGTCAGTTTGAGATTGTTGCTTAAAAGACCTTTAAATGGTATTCCTGGTGGTACGTCAGCATCATGTAGAGTAAATAACGTCAACTCCCAGAATCCTCTGTTTTGTTATTGTTAACCTAATTCCTTGTGCCAGGCACAACTCGCTGAGCACGGATTAATCACTATAATTTTAATTGAGTTGCTTCTGACCTATGACACTGTAACCTTTTCCATGATTGATCACTTAAAGGACCAAAGCCTAAATTATAAATTGACTTATTTAATAATATAATTAGAGATTAATTCTAAGGTATGCAAAGTTTACAGTGCTTGTCAGAATGGAATGGATCTGCGATAACATTCTGATCCGTAATCCCTTCCCCCAAGAAAAAAAAATCATGCTTTTCTCTCTCCAAAGCATTTACAAGATTTCAACTTTTTTTTAAAAGTAACTACATTTATATAAATGTAACCTTTAGCCCGAAGCAGGTAAAATGGGCGCCTGATGTATTTGGTAATTTGGTCGCCACCATGGGCCACAATACAATATGCGCTATCCTTGCATAATTTCTGGGCTCTGGATATCTGAAGGATTTGCTGCAACTACATTAAAACCACCCACAATCTTAGATCCAGGTACAGGATTTACCATAAGGCACTGTAGGCACGAGCCTACAGGCGCCTGATGATGGAAAGGCGGCTCATTTCCCTTCTCTTGTGCCTCCCTCCTGCCTTGCCTGAGCAGAGTGTAAATGTGAGGTTATTCACCCGGCTCTCAGTATTCCACTGACCAGATCTCCCTTCAGTTGATAGTCGAGGGCACCACTAGCTACTTATTACTGAGGGTACCTCTGGCTACCTAATACTAAAGGGCACCTGTATCTACCTTTGACAGGCAAAGGGAGAAGTGATAGATGGGACAGCCAGCACACTTGCAGTGTGGTTCGGAGGGGGTTTGTAGGTTCATGGAGGGTGGAGTCTAGGGTGCCAGGACATCTGTGCCTATAGGCTCCTGTGATGTAAATCCAGGCCTGCTTAGATCAAAAGGATCTAATAACTTGGTCACCCCCAGAGTCCACCCCAACTATAAATATGGCCAAGCTCTGGCTAGTGGCTTCACCTAAGTGCCTTTTAGCTTAGAGATCGGAAATTGGTTATAGCAAAAGGTCAGGCTAGTTGCGGTGCTGGAACTTCAGTACAGTCGACACCAGAGTAGAAGCGCTCTTGGTTTTACTATAGCCCAGTGCTGAATCACTAAAAGTGTCACTAGCTAGAGATGTCCTAGTTTTCGGCATAGGTAGGTAGGCAAGTAGTGTAAGAGGTAGGTTAGGGAAGGCAATAGTCAAATATCGGTAATGTTACCAGTATCCTACTACCCTCTTTCCCTGAAAATAAGACCTACCCTGAAAATAAGCCCTAGCTGGAATTTTGAGCATGCTTGAAATATAAGCCCTACCCCGAAAATAAGCCCTAGTGGAAGCTAAAGAGGAGGAAGAGGCAGCTAGTAAGTTGGGACACAGTGGTGCAGTGCACTAATTCTGTCATCCCAGCACACAGCAAGGTTATAAGCTGTGTGCAGGGAGGACAGGGCAGGTGCCTGATCAGTACAGCAGCATACTTTCAAATCCATGAACATTACAGTACAAAGGAATAGGAAATGTTCTGCTGAGAGACACTTCCTAATAGACATATAAGACATCCCCTGAAAATAAGCCCTAGCACATCTTTTAGAGCAAAAATTAATATAAGACACTGTCTTATTTTCGGGGAAAGACGGTATTGGTATTACCTGGGCCGCGCCCAAATTCTCAGGAGCTTTTTTAAAATGTACAACATCATGATGTCAGCCATTAACCAACATCGAGGAAGAGCAGCATTGGAATTTGTGTAATTCCCGCACAACATGGGCGGCCGGCATACTGGAGGGTGTAAACATACGAGGAGGAATGAACCTGACGCCTTTTATGCATGACCTTATAACGAGAAGAATAATACTTGTGAAGAGAGATTATGAATAATTATTTATTACACCAAGTGTGAAAGTTGGCAGAGAAATTTCACGCGTACCGTGTCTATGGAACGCTTCTGCTAATGAGTTAATTCTCCAAGGGATGAAGGTGCATAGATTACCAGGGAAAACATGCAAAAAAAAAACACTCCTCCAATCACAACATATTCCCTGCTTTCCCATAATGAGAGACAAAATTCACATAGCGACTCATTTAAAGCGTATGAAGGGCTTCCGAGAATATTTGCAATCTTCTCCCCATTCCCTGCACCTGGTACGGCCAAGTCTAGGAAGGGGATGAGGGGGGGGAGGAGGGGGGGCTGACGATGAAAACATTGTAACCATTTCCCTACCACCGTTTTTTGCCCTTTAAAGCCACAGCAATTTCACATCACGCTGCTCCTAGTCATTTGCCAATAACTTTATTTCTACTTACCATACCAATATGATCTATATATCGTTTTTTTCCGCCACAAATTAAAATGTTTTGGGGTGGTATTTTATATGTATTTGACACTGAAGAAGTACACAAAAATTAAAAAAAAATTATTTGTTTTCAGCCATTATAGTTTTAAAATAAAAAAAGTTCTACTGTAGATAAAACCCACACATTTTATCTGCTCATTTGTCCCGATTGTGCAGGTTTCAAATGGAATTCTGACGCATTCCAATAAGTGTTTTTTAGATTTCCGTGGAATTCCACCAAAATCTGAAATCTGAAGTCTAGGTATATAGGTGGGTGGGGGTAAGGAAGGGGCAGGTCTGAATGTCCTGAGGAGGGGCGGAATCGTGAGAAACGGCTGTTGCCACTGACTTCTTTTTACCTGTTGCAATTCATGATTCTTGAATAAAGAATCTCTGCTTCAGAGTTCCGGAATCCGCATCTCTTTATTGATATTAAAATCTGAATTTCCGACTTCTGACTCATATCCGCAGAATGGTCTTTGTTTTCCATTTTTGTTAATAAAGTTAGCTAATGTGAAAAAGGTTGATTTTTGCGGAATAGGCTATATATTGTGTAAACTGCCATATTTAGTGGAATCTGCTATATTTTGCAGATGTACGCCGTTATGCGTACAATCATAGAACACTTACAAATTCTCTGATTGGCCCAATACTTCCGAGTCTTGTGATTGATCTAAAATTTCCAAGTCTTGGTAATTCGGTAGTCTGCAGAATTCCGATTTCCACATAACAATTTTGCATATCGATTGACACCGTGGAAAGCCGATTTCCAAACGGAAACTCAGAAATCAGAATTCCGTGGAATTCGGAAGTTCATCCCTAGTTCTAAATAATAATTTCACCAAACTTTCCCCAATATCTTAACTGTTACCTGGAACAAACCTCTGTGACACCAGTAATTCCTGTCTGCTGAATTCACTGCAGTGGTGCCAGATCTGCTGTTAAAGAGACTCTGAAGCGAGTCTAAATTTGCTTTTTTAACCTGTAGCCATGTTAAGAACTATAACCCCTGCTAAACCGCCACTATCCGCGGCAAAACAAGGGTTTTTTACCCCCCAAATCTCCCCTGAAAAATCCACTACTTTTTTGGTCGTGGATTTTTCTGCTCATGGAGGCAGAGCTTTGAGCTGCAGCTCTGCCTCCATGCGTGTCAATCTGCCCGCGGATCTCCGCCTCTCGGAGATCCGCGGGTGGCGATCAGCCGGGATTGACGCGCTGAGAGGCAGAGCTACAGGGCTAAGCTCTGCCTCTTCAGGAATCGCTCCCCGGAGGTAAGAAGACAGGATTTGGGGGGTATATACCCCTCGTTTTGCCACGGGATAGCAGCGGTTTAGCATTGGTTATACTGCTTAACATGACTGCATGTTAAAAAAGTGAATTTAGACTCGCTTCAGAATCTTTTTAAGCATGATGGAAGCTGAGTATGTGGAGAACAGTGGACAGCTCCTTCTTAGCCAGAGTTCAGCATCTCCATTCAGAAGCTGGGGTTTTGACCGGCAGTATGCAGCAGCCTGAAACCCTTCCTTATTCTCAGCCTGAAGTAAATGTAGGGCCTTGTCTGTTGGCTGCACACACAGTCCCTCCTCTTAAATGATGATGAAGAACATGGGAACTGTAATCAATCGTCAATCAGTAAAAGACATCTGGCTGCTTCATTACAGCTGGAATGTGCTGCAGTTAATCAGGGACCTGTAAAGTTTCCTTTTCTCAAATTAACTCAAATAAACTGCAATTAGTTCAAATAGGATTGTCTTAACAGACATGCACCCGTCTCTCCTTCAGACTTGTTGTGTTAGTGCTTCTCCATATATGGGTGTTGCTGAATGGATCAGAGGAGATCAGCTTGGATCTATTCCCAAACTATTAAGTTTTAATAATTGTGTTTTATTTTCCTATATTGTAGCACTAGGAAAAGCTGGGACAAGGTCCTCCAGCACCCAAGGCTGAGACGCTAAAGTGCGCCCCTCCATCCCTCCCACCCCAGCCGTCACACACTGATTGCTATTAGACTAAGAGGCCCCCCAGGGCCCCCACCCCACCAACACCTTAATCTCTAGTTATCTGGCTTGCAATCACTGCCATGTATCCCTTTTCTTATTTCTTTTTGCTTCCAACACAATAGAGGAATGATAGCTGAGTGAGTTGTGCGTCCCCTCCTACACTGCGCCCTGAGGCTGGAGCCTCTCTCGCCTCTGCCTCGGCCTGGCCTTGCAAGTAAGGCTGTGTTGAGCAGAGAATGGATATTTTTTTTGTCGGTTCCCCGCCCATCACTAAACTGACAGTGACCGTCTCCTACTTTTATAAATAGGAGCCTTTCACACTTGTCAGTCGGCCACAGATCCATGGCACCCATTGTGGTAAGCGGGCCACACTTCTGTGCAGTACGTGATCATTTTGGGAGAATGGATGCGTCCCCCCATATAGCCTACGGTGGTAACACATCTGCCCCGGTCTACAGCAGGACTACGATGGAACCCCAGGTCACTGTCCCCCCAAAGGTGAATGTATCTGGGCTATCTTTGCTCCAGTATTGAAAATATTTTTTTATAACTCCTGTTATTACAATTTCAGCTAAACTTATAAAAATGCCAGTAATGAATTTTGGTCCATAGCCAGCTGCAATTATATCTACAAAGGGGTTAGTAGCAATATCAAAAATCATCCCTTTAAATTGAGTATTACCCATTTCCAATCCTGTTTCCTGATCACCCACATCCCACCAGCAGTGTTGCCAACTCATCCCTTTAATTACTGACACATCTAAGTTATACAGGTTCTGGGGCTACTTGCTCATAATCAGTGCCTTAACTGCATCTTCCTAGCCACAAAACATGTATAATTCATGTGTCAGTAATTAAAGGGATGAGTTGGCAACACTGCCCACCAGCACTTAGTTTTTTGGTGTGCAGGGGTGTGAGAGTGATTGGGATGTGGGATGGTAGCAGGGATCCAGAGAGTCTGTACCTCCTTGCTGTAGCCCCAGCCCTTGCACGCGCTCCAGCGTAATTGCATTTTTACAGGGCGCTGCGTGGTGCTGAAGTGTTGAACAAAGGGTGTCACCACTTTGATCTGAAGGGGCTGATTTTATCCAGCAACAGCGCCATCTAGCTGCAGCCAGTTTTCCTATGTCGGACTATGTCTGACATTGGCCCCATGGAGAAAAATACAGCAAATTCAGTGTGGTGAAATTTTCTGTGACTTTTTAAGGTTTTGCAACCGGTTGCACTTATTTATAGGTATAGCTATCAGAAAGTGCAACCTAACCATTGACTTCAAGCTATTCGTATCGGAAAGTCAAACCCAACCTAACCCTATTCTCACCCGCAGTCTGCAGGGCATAGGCAAGTTTCCTGTAACAAATCTCCGAAATGCGGCCTAGCTGCAAAACTAAAGCCGAGCCTCAATTTTCAACTGTAGCCACGGATGTCGCAGGCCCAGCACCTTACTCAGCCCGTCAGCGGAGTACTACCCAAAAGTTTCCTTTAGGCTTCTGAGAGGCGAGGTGGAATACCCCTGGATTGGAATCCTGCCTATTGCAGTGTTTTGCCAAACAAATAGGCCTGGAAACTGCTATGTTAGCTGTGGAGTCTGAAGCAGCAACAGGTGCCGGTTGCAGACCTCCGGTTAGTTGAATTCCGGGTAACGGGGGTCTTGCTGTACCAATGTCGGATGTAGTCCATCATAGGATTGGAAGGGGTTAAATGATGATGATGAAACATGGACTCTGGAGGTATTCATAAAATTCCTTGCTTGAAGAACCGAATCTGGTTTTGAGCACTTCAAAGGGGATAACTCCACCATTTCTCTTGCAGCTGATCTATGAACCGTAGTCCTCGCCTTTTTCCAATAATAAGAGTCGTTAAATTTGACAAATTCGGGAAGGGAGCTGTTTTCCCAGAGAGGACCATAGAAAGCACATCCTACATTTAGAACCTCATTTGAAGCACGCCATAAAGATTTCCTCCTGTCGGAACATTTCCGAGGGGTGGACAGACTCTCCAGCCTTTCCTTTCAGTGATTCGTATAATAGATTCTCAGAAGCTTCTGATGTGGAGAATCCTCACAGTTAAGGTTTATGATCTGGCTCTGATACGTACCATCTAGCTCGATGGGCAATCTGGGATACCTAATAGTACTTTCTCATGCCTGGTAAGGCTAAACCTCCGCCGTCACCAGGAGTTTTGTAGAATTTGCTGTTTTAACCTGGAGCGATTTTGCATTCCAAATAAATGAAATTATAATTGAGTCAATTTTACTAAACACCTCCCTGGGAATTTTAACTGGAGATAGTGCAATCAGACAGAATGGTTTCGGGAAGAGTACTATGTTATATCATTTTATCGTGTCCGAAACTGATAGAGGTATTTTGCTTCAGCTTTTTTGTCTACTTCTTAAAGCGGACCTGAACTCAGAACTTCCTCTCTGCTCTACAAAAAAAGCAACAGCATAATCTTTAAAGAAAAACATTTCTTTGTTACAGTTGATACAAATCCTACATTAAATCTACAGTGTGTCATGGAAGCAGACATAGGGTTAACATCCTCTCTTTACATATTAGCGGCTCTGCTCTGGCACAGCTGAGGGATCAAATTACAACTTGTGCTTAGTTACAGATGAGAGGGAATTAGACAGGTTAAAAGCTCTAAATACATATAGGATGCATTTCTATGGTTTCCTTCTGTTCTGTGCAAGAGTTCAGGTCCACTGTAACTAGTTTTCCATGGGGCTCGATAAATTCAGTGGGCGTTTTGGAGATTCCTGTGTCTAAGTGGGTTAATTGGGAGATCTGGTTAAAAGGTGAATATTAATAGAGGGTGTCTGTAGACTGTCATCAGTTGCCAGAACTTGGTGTTTCAACTAGAGGATGTGCACATCACATTCTTTAACTGTATTTAGAGTCTCACTTGGAAAATATTGGGGGAGGGGTCATTTAACCACTTGCCGCCTGCGTCGCGCCGATCGGCGTGGATGCGGCCCCAGAACCGCCTAACGCTGATCGGCGGATGGTCCTTGGAGCGTGGTTTGCAGGAGATCACGCATCCCCTGCTCCGCCTTCAGTCTCCCAGAGGTGATTGCCGCTCGGAGACTGTTAGACGGCGAAACTGCCGTCTAATTAGCATGTACAGCGCTGAGATCTAAGGCAACGATGTACTGGGGACAGCTGTGTGACACGGCTGTCCCCTCCAGAGCCAGGGAAGTGATCGGTTGTCATAGGCTGAAGCACACACAGCCTATGACAGCCGATCATATTTATTTAAAAAATAATAAAAAAAATATTTATAAAAAAAACAAACAAACAACTGGGAAACGATCAGAGCCCACCAACAGAGAGCTCTGTTGGTGGGAAGAAAAGGGGGGGATCACTTGTGTGCTGAGTTGTGCGGCCCTGCAGCGACGCCTTAAAGCTGCGGTGGCTCAATTTCAGAAAAATGACCTGGTCTTTAGGGGGGTTTAATACTGCGGTCCTCAAGAGGTTAAAGAGGAACTGTTGCGAAAAATCTTAAAATTTAAAACACATACAGATAAGAAGTATGTTTCTTCCAGAGTAAAATGAACCATAAATTACTTCTCACCTATGTTGCTGTCACTTATTTATTTATTATTTATTTATTGTATTTATAAAGCGCCAGCATATTACGCAGCACTGGACATTAGTTTAGGTTACAGGCAATATTTAGGGGTGACATACAGCGATATGGCAATACCTGAATACAAGAAAGACCAGATCATGCAGCTCAGTATGAGTACCAGGTAATGCTTAGTCACTGGAGGGGAGCATGGAGATTAGGCAAGTTAGGTTCACTCAGATCCATAGCATGGGTGCACAGTAATGGAGGTGCATGATCAGGTAGAACACAAAAGGAGGAGGACCCTGCCCAAAGGCTTACAATCTAGAGGGAGAGGTAGGGACACGAAAGGTAGGGGACCAGAGTTCAGTACAGCGGTACTGTACTTACAGTAGGTAGTAGAAATCAGACATTACCGACAGGTTTTGGCCTAGTCCATGGCCTTTAGTCTTTAAAAAGACACTCCCTGAAAAAGATTTATACAAAGATGCTGGACAGCCTCGCTGCTCACCGTACACTTTTGGCAGTTGGACGGAGCCACTGCCATTCACTAAGTGCATTTTGAAAATAAAGAAATCCCTGTACACCCTCAAGAGGAGATGGGCTAGTCCAAAACATGTCAGTTCTGTCAGATTTCTACTACCTACTGTAAGTGACAGCAACGTAGGAGAAATGTAATTTATGGCTCATTTTACTCTGGAAGAAACGTACTTCTTATATGTATAAGTTTACATATATTTTACATTTTAAGATTTTTGTGACAAAGATCCTTTAAAAACCGAAGACAATCATTAGCATGTAATGTTAGTTTTGCTTCTATCTACTCTATTTTAGTCCTTGATTGTTCCTTTGTGTCCATAACCTGATGGCTAATGGCTCCATAAGTAAATATGTCAGAGGAGGGTGTCACTGGAGGTGCCTCAGTGCAAGCATGGAAATATGTAACATCCAACCATTACTTCAGATTCCAGCTCTGGGGTTTGTATATAATACTTGAAGTGTACCTGAGGTGACACGTGACAGGATGATATAGAAATCCATATGTACAGTGCCAAGCATATAAATACCTATGCTGTGTTCCTTCTCTTCTTTCTCTGCCTGAAAGAGTTAATATTCAGCTATGTAACTGACAGTTTCTCTCCAGTCAGGACCTAGTTGGAGTATAAGGAATTATGGTACCATAAAACACTTTCCTGAAGGAGAACTGGGCTATTGTGAGCAAGTGATAGATAAAAAAGGTCAAAAGTTCATATATTTTAGCTCTCTGAGATTTGGAACAGACTATGTCATTGAGCTGAGAAAAAACAATCAATCTGCTTTTCTAAGTTTTTAACCTCCTGAGCGGTATGCCCGACACTGTGTCGGGCATACCGCTCGCTAGAATTACAAGTCCCCCAGGAAGATTCTAATATATGTAATGCCCCCACAAGCTAAAGCTTGTGGGGGCATTAAAACTATATGAATCCTCCTGGGGGACTCTAGCTGAAAAACCTCCTGAGCGGCGTAACACTCAGGAGGTTAAACATAACATAAAACTGTGGGATATCTATAGGATACATACAATGGTTTATCTCATTATTTTATTTTCACTTAAAGCTCTGTAATGCTATGTTTTTGGCGTTGCTAAGGCCTCACACTCGACTCACACCAGCCTACAGGCCGGGTAAATACATAGCTTACAACTTCACACTGTATTAGGATATTTATTCAATTATTTACATTATTTACAGGTATAGCAGTGAATCATGGATAAGTAATAGAGTAAAGAATCAATACATTACCGGATATTGCATCATCACTCCGTATCGGGGGACCAGCGATCGTCAGGAGGCAGCGCATACACAACATCACACAACTCGTCAGTAGTGGAGAGTCCCATGGGAGCAAGGGAAATCTCTCTTTCTTATACTCATAGCTCCACCCATTTTCCCTATTGCATCTTGGGGATGCTCAGGCACGAGCCTTGCTATGATTGGATGACTTATAGTCAATATTCTCATGTACAGGACTAGTTCTAGTTAAGTCCTATGTGAACGTGCAATTCCTGAAACAGTTAATTCAGGGTTACGCGCTTATTGCAACACAATGTTATATAACCATATCACGTGCCACACATGCTCAGTACTTGTTGTGATAGGGTGTGTTCGGCCATCAGCCTATCCACAACGTGGAAGTATGATTCATCCCTCGTGATCGCAGCGTAAACAGCATGTTTTCATAACTTGTAGTAACCTTTTGGTCTGTCCATGGTTTTCTATGGAGAATGGTTCATCGCTACACTAAGGGATACAAAATATGTCCTATCTGCCTACAGACTAGCTTGCTAATGTGTCTTTCTAACAGCCAGTCATTCACACAAGCTCTTCAGACTTGTATCACAAGCTCCCTTTAAATACCATTTGCACAAAATCAGACCAAAGTGGAACTTGGCAAGAGTGGCCTTTGGTTACTCCATGGAGACAAAGGCTTTCTCTGAGTCTGGGCTTCCGGGGCTCATACTCTTCTTAGGCTCAAAGCTGTGGAATACAACCTGTTTAATCAGAATGGATTACATGATATACTAATCTTTTAAATCTATTCATTAAAAGCGTTAGAAGAATTTGCATCTATGTTCACCAGCAAACTGGATGAAAAGTGTTGTAATCTCTCCAACATAGCTTCAGGTAAAGAGGACTTAGAAAAGGAAAAGGCCACAGAGACAAGAAGAGGGTGGTCGACACCCTAACAAAGAAGAACACAGAAACAACGGGAGCCCAAATGGTACATTACATCAGGAGTTGAATGGCAAATGTAAAAAGAGGTTGTGGCATTCACAAAGGAAGTTTGCGCAGAGGGCAACCAACCACTGAAGGCACATGGAGATTTATAAACCCGACTCCACTCGGGTGACCAGCTGGAACTGGATCCGGTCGCACTCTTGGAAAAACAAAAAGGGATTTATCAGTGGCAGAGCCGCTGGGTACCAGAGTACATCCCTCCAAAGTAGGGTGAAAAGTACAAAAGGGGAAGAAGTGCCCAATGACAGATAAAACTCAGAGGCACTCCATTCTTGGCTTTAGATACATCTCTGGCCTGAGGAAGTGGGCATTACACCCCGAAAATGTATTGCCTGTGCATAATTAACCAATTGCCCACCACAGGTTTGTTCCCCTTAAAAACCTGAGCAATTTTCACATCATCATCCTCCCATTTATTTGCCAATAACTTTATTGTTACTTATCACACTGAAATGATCTCTGTATTGTTTTTTTTTCACCACAAATTAGGCTTTCTTTGGGTGGTACTCTTTGCTAAGAATTATTTTATTTTCTATGCATTTTAAAGACAAAGACAAACACTGTCTTTAGTATCAGAGTGTCTTTAGTATCAGTATCTAATAGTGTCAGTCTTTAAAATGCATAGGAAATATGCGGTCAGAGTCTAATAGTGTCAGAGTCTTTAAAATGCATAGAAAATATGCGGACTCAAAGTTCCAGAGCTGCAGCCACCAGGACGCGCTCTATAGGCAGTAGCTGTGTTAGGGAGACTTGCTTAAGGTCTCCTGCTGAATAGGTGCTGGCTTACTGAACAGGCAGAGCCAAGATTCGAACCCTGGTCTCCTGTGTCAGAGTCAGAGGCAGAGCCCTTAACCATTACACTATCCAGCCACCCATTTTAGAGGGAATAATATGAAAAAAAATATTATTTCTGTTTTCAGCCTCTATAGTTTTAAAATAAAATGTGCTACAATAGATAAAACTTACACGTTTTATTTGCCCATTTGTCCTGGTTATTACAATGTTTAAATTGTGTCCTTAGTACAATGTATAGCGATATTTTATTTGGAAATAAAGGTTTATTTTTTCAGTTTAGTGATTTTTTTATACTGCATCAATAATTTAGAAGCCTTTATTTACAAAAATCACAGTAATATACGTACCAGCATTGGGGAGAAGATATGCGTACCAGTGGTGGGGAACCTACACTTCATATGTGTATGAATGTGTCATTATTGAGGCAAGCCACCCCTCCCTTTATTATTTTAGCTGTTTTTAACACAGATTTATCTATCATTGGGTGCCTCTCCCCCCAACCCTCCCACACACACACACACACACACGCACACGCACACACACACATGCAAACACACACCACCCTTTGTGAACTTAATACTTTAAGTCATGCTTCTTCTTAATTCACAGCACCGCAGTACACCATTCTTGTGTCCCCTATAAGGGTCCTGCCCTTCCAGCAAGCTCCACCCTCACATTCCAATCATCAGAGTTGATGCTGATATCACCATCGTAGCTCATACATCTTTGGTAGATTTACTACTCTCCCATAGGGGCAATGTAGCATTCCTGATGCCTCTAAATGAAGAGTACAAGCATAGCCTCATTTCTTAATCTATGATGCCGGAGTTGGCCTTTAAGTAATTGCACGTGTCTGCTCCAAGTTTTCTGGAGGTATTCTGGTCTAAATTTTCTTATTTGGTTTAATTGACCTCTGTTTTCTCAAGATCCCTCCAATAACAAGAGCGGTTTGTTTTTTTCCGGTTCCACGATCTGTAATTTTGCAGTTGTTGAGGAGATAATGGGGATTAACACAGGACTCTGTGACAGTATAATAGGCCTCTGAGTTAAAATAAATGTTAGCAATGGTTGAAGGTTTATTTTTGTTGAGCAGCAGACGTAGGAGCAGCCGCAGCAGAACTCCTTATTGAAAGGGCTCCTCTCATGGCTGCTGACTAGTAAAATAAACAGCATGGCCGCATCGACGTGGTCCGGGCTCTGCCTAGAATCCTAGAAGGGAATTAATTGCCCATCTGTTGCTGTTTTCCCAGCCTTTTAGAAGAAAACTGCGGGCAAAACACAAAGTGCTGCGCTATGTACAGTGAGAAACAATTTACTATTATCTGCGGTTTATTTCAGGATACGCCGCGTAGAAAAAGTTCAACAGGGGTCGTCGTTGTAGCTCGGTTCACCTTTAAAGGGTAACCATAAAGAAATCTTTTTCTTTTGCTTTTCAAAAAATACCAACCTGAACGTCTTATTTCAAATGTCAGAATTGAACAATCTGGCCATTTGAAGTGGTCCTCCACCTCATTTCTACCGAGAGATGTTAGGATGTAGGAAAGAGGCAGAGCTCCTGGTAGCAGGGGGCAAGGCAATGGCAGTACATGGCTGTGAGGTTGGAAGCACCTCCCCAACTAGCAGATGCCCCCTATCAACCATTAGAAACCATTTTTTCTTGCAGCTGTATGGGAGGGGCCATGAGATCACAGTGACCAGTTTTCTGCATCCAGATATCCTAGGTGGTGGGGGGCGGTTTCCAATTGGAAGCACAGCGATAGCCATAGCAACTGCCCTTTTGTCCTTAAAGAGTAACTGTAGTAAAATTAACATAATGAATAAAATTGCCCATTGTAAAATCTTTCCTCACCCTGATTTACATTCTGAAATGTATCACTGGTGGTGACATCTTTAGTCCTGTGATCTGATAGTGTTATGCACAGAGGGAGATATTGCTTGCTTGGCAGTTGGAAAAAGCCATAATTTCCCACATTGCAACAATGTTCCAGACAGAAAATTATCAGGACAGGACCTTGGTCATGACATCACACTGTGGGAGGGGTTTCACCGCAATATTAGCCATCCAGAGCCCCCTGATGATCTGTTTGAGAAACGGTAAAGGTTTCTGGTGGGAAAGGGGGTATCAGCTACTGATTGTAATGACGTTCAACCCTTGGTTCCTCTTTAACGTTTCTTCTTAGTGTCCTTTTCAAGATATATAAAGTGTTATCAGAAGAAGAAGAAATCATTGGACATACACAGGTGCAGACCCCATAGAGAAGCGGTGCTGAGCATTGTAGTCCACTCATATCCATGGAGGGAGGTTGCTATTGTTGAATAATAACTCTAGGTTGTTTAAATCTGCCTGGTCAAGGGGCCCATCAAAGGTTTGTTATTGGGCCCGATAATTTATGGCCTGCCAGAGGCTTACTATCTAAAGGGAATGCGGTAGGGACACACTAGGCATGGGTTGCATAATAAGTGCACAGCAGAGCAAGTTATGGCATTGATGCAAGGGAGTGAGTGATTTTGAAGAAGTTTTGAGTTGAGGGCTTTTTTGTCAGTATTGAAGGATGGGGTGAACCTCATGGGTGGGGGGAGTTTCAGAGAGTTGAGGCAGGTCTTGAGAAGTCCTGCAGTCTTGCATGGGAGTAGGAGATGCACTGGACACTCAAGTAAAGATTAAAGTAGAGGGGGACACAGTGATTATACAACCGTCTTCTTCCACAAGGCAAAGGAGGAGGCTCTGCTTGACATCATTTTTGAAGGTTTAAAGGATTTAGTGATGATGTGGATTGTTCTTCAATTGGGGGGCTGGTTTTCAGGATTGGGGAAGATGGAGAGGTGGGGGTGGGCTGTGGGAAGGTGACCCTGAGCAGATGGTGAGGACTAAAAACAATTTTGATTGTCCGTTTTTTAGAAAAGAACATTATTATTATTATTATTATTTATTGTATTTATAAAGCGCCAACATCTTACGCAGCGCTGCACAATAGATAAATGGGTTAACATACAGGTAGAACATACGGAAACTCACAACAAAACAAGATCATGCAAATGATTTGATAACAATACAGTGTCATAGGTCAAAATAGAGACTGTTCGAGTCTACAAGAGGGGTGGTTGCGAGTAAGATTGCATAATCAAGCTGGATACGTTAGGGAGGAGGGCCCTGCTGGAGGCTTACAATCTAAAGGGTGGGGTGGAGACAATAGGTGCGTCTTTTGAGAGGGGGTCTAACAGAACATATTATGGTGCTGGTGTAGGGGGGTTGACGCTCTTACATAAGTCTGTTGGTCCTGATGTGGCCTTCAGCCATAATGATGACATGCGATCTCGTCTGCATTTCTCCACTATTCACCCACTACAACTGCTCCGCGTCAGACATTGTACGACTGAGTCGTAAATGATAATGGAAACGCTGTCCAGGCCTCATTCAAAAATTCCCCACGTAGGACAAGCTTATTGGCATTAAACCGTGGATGAGAAATCGCAAGATGCGGGCACTCGAGACTTCCAAAACACTCATAATGTCCATTAATCGTACCTGTTCTCAAAACCTTTTAAATGTAATGGCCTTATTATGTACCTAAATTTGATAAGTAGTTGAATGGAAGGTGGAAGAGGAGTGGAAAGATTCCTTTGCAAATCTCTCCGCAGTCCTAAATTGCTGTAACCGTATGAACTTTGGCGTGCGCATGGTACTTAACTGGCAGCGTGACATTTCGTAGAATAAGGGGGCTGACAAGCGGAAGCCTTCCAGCGGCAGCTTTTGTGTAATTACCAGCAGCCCTCCTGAGGTTCTGCAGCCCGGCGGTGGGCTTTAACCGTTTCTATGTTCTAACAATATAAATCTGCGAGCTCTGAGAGTGCGACTCATAATGGGATGAGGCCCTCGTGGGGAAATATTCATCACAAGCCGTCCCTGCTAATACTACGCGGTGGGAGGTACATATTTCTAAATCAAGCCACTTTTTAAAGCAGCAGGGTCAGCCATACTGACCCAGAAAAATAAAAAAACTTGCATATATATATCGATAAAAACTTCTTCTACTTACATAACAATGCGTATTGTACTATTTACAATACAAATCAGCGCCCACAATGCACTCCTAAAAAGCAGCTGAGAACAGACAGTACAGACCAGTCCAGAGTCCACTTAGTAAAACATTCAACAATCAGCGGGATGGTTAGGGGTAGGCGTCAGGAAGGGGGTTTGTACAAGGGTGGGTAGTTAGGGGTAGGCGTCAGTAAGGGGGTTTGTACAAGGGTGGGTGGTTAGGGGTAGGCGTCAGTAAGGGGGTTTGTACAAGGATGGGTGGTTAGGGGTAGCTGCGTAATAAACACAGAGCAGTGGGTAAATGGAATTTGATTTTATGGCTGACAATCCCGCTTTAATAGAGTATATGCTGGTCTCTCGTGTGATAATACCAATATACTCTCCCCGCCTCTCCCTGGTCTTACCATAGATTTGCTAAGAGAGAGATAAATAGTAGAAATTGGCAGAATTCCTACAGAAAAGCCCCATCATCCTGACCATATGGCTCTAATATTGTCTTTTCAATTTAAGTCCTCTCATAAGAAAGCAAATAATTCCATAATTGATGTGACAAGCAGGAGCTGCAATGAACATCTTAGTAAACACATCTGTTTCCTCCAACACATCTGCAAATCAGTGCCAACCTGCCGCCTTTGTGTGAGACAACCGGCCACCCCACCGTCTCCGTGCCTCCAGACGAAAACACGAGAGACAACTGGCCGCCCCAGCGCCGCCAGAAGAAACACGGGAGACAACCGGCCACCACACCGTCTCCATGCCTTCAGATGAAAGCACAAAAGATAACCGGCCACCCCACCGTCTCTGTGCCTTCAGATGAAAACACGAGAGACAACTGGCCACCCCACCGTCTCCGTGCCTCCAGATGAAAGCACGGAAGACAACCGGCCACCCCGCGGTCCCATCGCCGCCAGACGAAAGCACAGAAGACAGCCAGCCACCCTGCGGTCCCAGCGCCACCAAACAAATACGTGAGAGACAACCGACCACCCCACCGTTTCCGTGCCTCCAGACTAAAACACGGAAGACAACCAGCCACCCCACAGTCCTAGCGCCCCCAAACAAAAACATGAGAGACACCTGGCCACCCCACCGTCTCTGTGCCTCCAGATGAAAGCACGGAAGACAACCTGCCACCCTGCGGTCACAGCGCCGCCAAACAAAAACATGAGAGACAACCGGCCACCCCACAGTCTCTGTGCCTCCAGACTAAAACAGGGAAGACAACCAGCCACCCCGTGATCCCGGCGTCGTCAGACGAAAACACGAGAGACAGACGGCCACCCTACCGTCTCCGTGCCTCCAGACTAAAACACGGAAGACAACCAGCCACCCCGTGGTCCCGGCGTCGTCAGACGAAAACACGAGAGACAGACGGCCACCCTACCGTCTCCGTGCCTCCAAACTAAAACACGGAAGACAACCAGCCACCCTGCGGTCCCAGAACCCCCAGATGAAAACATAAGAGACAACCAGCCACCCCACTGTCCCCACGTCGCTAGATGTAAACACAGGAGACAACTGACCACCCCACCGTCCCCGTTCCGCCAGATGAGAACACGGTAGACAACCGGCCGCCCCACTGTTCCCGCGCCGCCAGACACAAACACAGGAAAAATTAACATTTTCAGACTATCTTTCCCTCAGGGCCTGTTCCCATTCGAGCCGCACGTGTCTGCAAGACGCTCGGCGGCACTTCCGGGTCTGCGGGTGCGCAGATGAATCCCATCAGCTGT